>NC_082397.1:9442524-9456783 GCF_031168955.1 Gadus macrocephalus | reverse complement strand
CATTGCTCTGTGACAGTGGTAGCATGTGCAGACACTGGGGTGTATTGAACATCGAAGAAGCTTTGGACACGAGTGGAGATGAGAGATAGCCACGGATCATGTGCTCAACAAACCTTGTGTCCAAATATCTCACTCCTTGCCCAAGAGCTTGCTACATTAGCTGAACCTTGTGGAATTACCGCACTCATTGGTTGTCGTACGTCCTTGCACTTAAAACCTACTACTTAGCATTGTTTAGCATCTTATCTTGGCTAGCTTTGTATACAGGAAATGGGTTAACCTAGCGTTGATTAGTGCTTTACACTTGGTTCTATGAAAATCCTGACTGTACCAATAGCAATCTATTGTTTCTCTTCTGACGAATGTAGTACTTATTGCAAGTCACTTTGTATCAAAGCATCTGCTAAATGCCCTGAATGTAAAATGTAAATGAAACGAGGGTTCGTCAAGGTGTCCTGCGTGTGTGAAAGACCAGGTTGAAACCCCCTGTTCGTCCGTCCACTCGACTCAGACAGGACATCCCTTAGAACCAGTGCTGTAGGCTGCTGGTTGTTTAATCTATTCTGCTATGTGGCTCTACAACCTGAAGCTATGCGATTTGGGCTGACTGGGGAGAGCCTGTAAAAGTATCACGTTTATATTTGAGGCAAGAGGGCCGACCTACAGGAAAGGAAGGTTTGAACACAGCAAGTCTGAACACAAACACACTAAAGGCAAAGCTATGCCTTGTGTGCTTTAAACATACATAGCACATACCGCCACTGAAAACTAGTCGTTTATGCGTCGTTTGCGCGCGCGCAGCACGCGCACGCGCGTGCGTGCGTGCGTGCGTGCGTGCGTGTGTGTGTGTGTATTTAAATCTGCATCTGATCAATTTAAGTTCCAATGTTTTGAATATGTATTATGTATCCATTTCAGTTGCTTATGTTACATTTTATATGCCCACACAAATACATATATATATATATATATGTTTGTATATCTAAATATATAAACACAGAACAGAGTCTGGTGAACCACTAGCCACTCATGGAACCCGGTCTAGGAGGCGTATAAAGCAGTTAAATCCCAAACGACCCCGCTCATCACCCCACACCATAAATCCCCGCTGCTGTCGGAGAAGGCGACGGGAGGGCAGTTATGATAATTAATTCACTATTACATAGAAAACAACCACACACTCTTTCCCCAAGTCTGTTTACATCTGCTCAGTGAGGCTGCCAGGACGCAGTTACCCCCACGGGGAACAATAACGCAGGAGCGTGTTTAATGAGCGATTTCTATTAGAAACACATTGCTTTGCAATGTTTTGCGAGCCCTGTGCATATTACCTGACTGTTAACATCACTATTAGAGCTGATGTTATTCAGCTGTTTGATTGTTAGTTTTTAATCATTTAGAAGGCAATTTTATTTGAAATATCTGACCCACAACGAAGTGAGATATCTGTATGTTGGCAACCAGGTAGGAGTTTAGGTCATCTTTACTCAAAGAGGCCTTCAGGTTAAGTCGTGGACATAAGGGATCAAACCTAAAACCTTTGGGACAGGGGTCAGCTTTGTGTAGCATCTTATCCTAGCTATCTTTGTTGTAGGAAAGTTGTGGGAATGGGTTAACCTGACAGATGTTAGTGCTGGCATTTGGTTCTATGAACATCCTTACTTTACCGATAGTGATTTATTGTTGTTTCTCTTTTCTCAGACAAAGGTACTTATTGTTGGTGGCTTTTGTGCCCCAAGTGTAAATGCAATGTAAATGATCCCAACACCCTAACCACGATTCATCCGTGGTTCAGGACAAACCCCACGGCGGCGACACAGAGAGCACCAGGGCGTACTTTTTGCTGACGGCGCAGACGTCGGTGATGTTGGAGAAGAGGTGGTGGTGCTCCGTCTTGGTCATGGCGTCGCTGAGCTCCGGCGAGTTCTTGAACATGCGGATCAGGACCTCCAGGCTGTGGAGGTAGGAGTGCTCCGAGGAGATCACCTCGAAGATGGCCTGCAGGAGAGGACCACAGAGAGGACATGAAGACAACCTTCACCTTGACTCTGCCTAGCCTCCCCCCATACCTCCCCGACAGCCCGTTTACTCACTTATCGTATGTTGTACATCCTGGCACTTAATGTACGCACTTATTGTATGTGGTACACCCTGGCACTTTATCTTTTTACCAAGCATTGTTTGGTATCTTATCCTAGCTATCTGTGTTGCATTCGGAGAATGGGTTAACCTTACAATTGTTAGTGCATGGCACTTACCTCTATGAAGATCTTTACTGTACCGATAGCGATATATCTTTTCTCTTTCACCTGACAAATGCACTTATCGTAAATCTGCTAAATGCCCCAAGTGTCAATGTAAATGTAAATGTAAAGACAGCGAGCCAGGCAGGAGGGTAGAGGATCACCACATCAACTGCTGCTGCTACTTCATGATCCCATCCATTCATTCACTTTCCAGCAGCCGTTCCAAAGCAAGCAGCTTATTTGTGTCTGTTCACAAGCGGCCTCAGAACGTTCAATCGGCCCATTAGGCTATGAGTCACGTGTTGGCCTGAGTTTCGTATCATACTTGACATTCCTGGATGGTACATTCATGACTGTGGCATGTCGCTGAGAAATACCATGTGCTTCTGAGGAACTTTACCAACTGCTCCTATCTAGCCTTTCGTCATGCTACTTTTGCCCCTGGAACCAATGGGGAATGCACAGATGCTATGGGTTAGCTCTCCTCCCTTCTTTAAGATCTATTCCAGGTTAACCAGTGTTGCTGATAGTATCTCATTATTCTTTCATTAATGCTTTATGGGTGGGGTGGTAAAGTTAACAGCTGTCAAACCACATAGAGTCATACAGTCTAATGCAGTTGCACTCTAGTCAGTGTGTGTGTCTGTGTGCGGGTGCGTGTGTGTGTGTGTGCGTGCATGCGTGTGTGTTTCTGTGACAAGTGGCAGTAAGTGGCAGCGGCCCACGCTACAAGTTACGCAAAATGACACGTCATGTTATGACATCACATGTCCTAACGGGAAACCTAATGTCGTGACATGTCACCGTATGTCAGGACATGATTCCTACCTCCTGCCTTTTGCGTTCCTCCAGGCTCAGCTTGTCGGAAAGGCCACTTTTCTTAACCTAGACACAAAGCAGAGTTTGGGATTAGATTAAAGATGTTACAATGAACACGTGAATAATCAGATAATTCTTTGTCAGTTTGGCAAGAGGTTCGGACATTATCTTGGTCTCGGTTATATATAAAAAATAAATGTAAGTGAACTTTGTTTGGGTAAGATTTGGACATAAGCCCACTGTAATATAGAGGTCTGAACAATGCAGACAACAATTATACGTTGGCTATGAGAACCTTGCAAAGGATTTTTTAGCATAACTTTTAACTTTTACTTTTAGGCTTCTTT
The DNA here is from genome assembly GCF_031168955.1 of Gadus macrocephalus. Classification (NCBI taxonomy): domain Eukaryota; kingdom Metazoa; phylum Chordata; class Actinopteri; order Gadiformes; family Gadidae; genus Gadus; species Gadus macrocephalus. The sequence continues at coordinate 9,453,371 of NC_082397.1, read as the reverse complement.
TTTTCTAAATGTTTTACGACAGCACATGAAATAGGTGGGTTGCAATTGTGATGCAACTGCATATTTTGGCTGAGCACATATGGTTTACATGAGCGTGGACTTGTGTTTTGGTATGTTGATATGAAGCAGGCATGGGGCTGAAGAACAGCAGTGTTGAGAGGGGATGATGGGAAAACACGTTGCTATGATGACTGTGATCAGAAGACCTATCTGGCTCTGATCCTATCAGGCTCTGATCCAATCACGCGTCGGACAAACAAAATCTTGAACCATGGCAACCCAACAGGGTTAATGTTTAACCAGGACTCTGGACCCTTCTGACTCAAACCCATTCACATGCAATCTCTCCCACACGCAATCACGCACACGCACACAAATCTGTCTCCCAGGCAAAAGTGGCTGCTTATCTCACGTTGCCAAAAACGAAACCATAACCATAACAGCAGCAAGCCGGCTCGGACAGGCCAGCCACCCCAGGGGGAAAAGCCCTCTTTCCCATGCTTCCCACTCTCTGCCGAAGGCCCACGCAAGTCAACCGGGAAGTGATACCGTTCCCTGATCCTCCAGTGTCTCCTCTCCTACCCTGCAGCCAATGGCAAAAAGCGAGGACAAAACAGAGCGCTGGCAGACTAAACATGTCTGGTCATCACTCCCCCACCCACCCCGATGCTTTTTCGTTTCTGTCACATGGGCCAAAGCTTGTATCATGAGCTCATCTCTATAAAGAAGGCTAAGTAGGATATAACTAGGATTTAACAACAAGGTTATAAACTTGATTTAGCGATTGTGCAGGCGCACAGCTCATGTCACCAAAAATGACTTTACCCTCCCTTGCACGGGAGGACATTGGATCTTGGACCCACTATAAAAAGCCCTCTATTATATAAATAAAACACAGCATTACTGGGTCATGGATAGCGGTTCAAATAGTTTACTAGGATGCACTACAGAAAAAGAAACCACACGCTGTTAAAAGCTGACCTCACTTATTAAGTAAAGCCCAGCTCTATTTCAGAAGGAAGGCTTCAAGCGACATCACTTCCTGTCTCCCTCTCCTCTCCCGCTTTATTTGTGGAACAGGACATGCAGCTGAAACCCGAAGAGACGCAGAGAATAAGGTCTCGAACCAGGTGCATTTGAGACGAGGGAGGGGGGCGAGGAAAGGAGGAAACTAGATGTGCAAAAGGGGAAGACGTCACTGGGGGAAATCTGGTTCTCCACGTCACGAGGCTTTAAATTCAAAAGGAGTTTGAGGAAAAAGTTAGTAAAACCTGCGTTTTCCCGAAGGGGAGGGTTCGTTGTGCAGCACCCATTCAGCCCCGTTCAAGTCACACGGCGTACAACAAGACAAGACAAGGAGCCCGACACTCACTTGGGCAAAGACACACAATGTCGTGAACATGTGATAGCCTTTAGCTAACTAGGTATGTGTGAACCACTGGAGGATAGTTCCACGCCAACGCCTTAACTTAATTAACCTCGTAGAATCATCCCTCATTACAGGTCGCTGTCCTTAGCAAGTTCAGACGTTTAAAACAAAACACCATAATCAAACGTTCCCTTAAAGGAATGTTAAATAATCCCTCCCACTGTGTCAGAAATATCTGACTATACGATACTATAAAATGTGGCAAAGCTGTTGTGATTGTTTCTGTGGTTAATAAAGAAGAAAGCCTCATTTCACTTTCAGAAACTCTGACAGAAACTTAATCCTTCGTCCAGGGAACTGGAATTAAATTGAAACAGATAGAAAAGAAAACTTGGCCACACCAAGCCAGCCGAACAAAAGGTCTGTGGCCGTAGAATTGCATAGTATTGGGCTGTTTTGGGTGGCTGAGTTGGCAGACAAGCTGGCAGAAACACACCTAGACGCCTTGCTAACACACAAACACACAGCCCTCAATTCACTAATCCAATCCAGTTTCATGGAAATTTTCCCTTTTACTTATCACGTTTATTTCAGTCTGTCTGCGTTTCCACGCCAGGTTGTCTACTGTAGAAAGCCTGTACTATTTTGCATCTCTCTCTCTCTCTCTCTCTCTCTCTCTCTCTCTCTCTCTCTCTCTCTCTCTCTCTCTCTCTCTCTCTCTCTCTCTCTCTCTCTCTCTCTCTCTCTCTCTCTCTCTCTCTCTCTCTCTCTCGCCCATTCCCTCACCCTCAAAGAACAAGGGAGCTGCAAGAGTAGAACTCCCAGCCAGGAAACTGAATCGGTTCTTCTCCCTCTGTTTATATTCCCTGCATTCCAGGCCCTGGCGCTAGGTATTGTAATGCACGGCCGCCGCGGCTCCCCGTGCCACAAGCAGAAGAAGCCCCTCACACTCGCTTCCCCTCCAAAGTGGATGGAAGCGTCCGCCCTGGGTCTACTTAATGTGTCTACCTCTGCCTCTCCCCGTCCCACCCTGGCCAGGGTTAGACCGTCCTGGGCCCGGGGGGGGGGGGAGGAGGAGGAGGAGCACAATGGAGGAGAGGATACCGAAAGAGATGAGAGCATCAGAATGTTCTGTACACACTGTACACCGGGTAGGACCACATTCCTGGCATTTTAAACGACGCATGAACACACACCTCGCAGGCAACAACACACACGCCCACCCACACACACACACACACACACACGCCCACCCCACACACACACACACACACACACGTACAGTGTTTATGTTTGTTGGTCTGCGTACGTGATGAGAGTGAGATCAGAGAGAGAGACAAACAGACGGACAGGATATCATCGGATGTCCGTGTTTGTTAGGGTTTCTGGGTGTCGTGTGTGTGTGTGTGTGTGTGTGTGTATCTGTGTACGCTTGTGTGTATGTGCGTGCGTGCTGGCGTGCATGTGTGATTGTGCAAGCCTGCTGGGGTGCATGTGTGTGTCGTGACTGACCACGCTGAGCTGGCTCCAGGAGGTCCGTATGGGCCGGTACTGCACCACGATGCGGTCATCTGGCTGAGGCACGCTGGCCTCGGCGTCCTCGTCAGAGTCATTGTGCAGCGCTTTCTCCTGGTAGTTCTGGTACAGCTCCTCCTCTGAGACACAGAAACAACACAGCGCTCACTAGCAGTCACAGCCAAGCACAATACATGCTTGTTGCTATTGAGCAGACCCCTTTCATCCAGAGTAGCGCATAGTGAATTGGTTTTTAGTCCGCATTAAGTTGTGGGTTAGGCATCTTGCTCAGGGTAACCTAAAGGTACACTGGGGATCGAACCCTGAACCTTTCAGCTTGGAGTCTGCTTTGTTGTATACGTTTATTAATTTAAGTTAGTTTAAGTCAGATTCTGCAATTATAACAAAGTGAACTTTAACATCGCTAAGAAGTGTGCTTCTGTTCTACATGTAAGCAGCAAAAGGAATACAATAGCAGGAACAGGCAGGGGAGAGACAGCTTGGGGGAGACTGAAGCCTCTAAAGAATAATCTCTATGAGCATAAACAAAACAAGGAAGAGTGGAAGAAGAGGACGTCTCTTACCTTCGCTGTCAAACGTGCGTTGACTTATCAGTCGCTTTGTTCTATCAGGATTCTGGAAAGTATGTTAAACACAAAAGGCATTCACTTTAACCACGAGATTCCTGGCAGGGTCAAAGCACTGACAAACCTGACACACACGGAGGGATTGTAGTGCACGAGCCATCCACTGTTCATGACCCGTCTCTTGTTTCGGGTGACCTTTTACAATGACCCCTATCTGATTTTCATTCTATGCATGCTGGGTGGTGTGTTGCATGCTGGGTGTGTGTTGCATGCTGAGTGTGGATCCCACAAGCTCACGGTGTGAGAATAACCCTGTACTTAACCGCAGGAATTCATTGTCTGTCATTGGGAGGCTCAATTTCAGATGTCCGTTTGAGGTTACAATTGTTCTCGGACTAGCAAAGACTATAGCCCTGTTGCACACCAACACGATGACTGATGAAGACTGACCCACCTTGTTTTTTCCGAGGGTGGCAGTCTTTCTAGTGCCAGGACTGGAAGGCTTCACTGTTCCTGGACTGGAGGGCTTCACTGTCCCGGGGCTGGCCGGTTTGACCGGCCCCTCTGTGGCGAAAAGCTGCTTGGCAGCGCTGGGAGTACAGCCGGGGCTCCAGCTGCGGCAGGGCCGGCCGTCAGGTGAGTCCTCCCCCTCCTGCAGCCCTTTGAGCGTGGGCTTACAGGCCTTGGGGGTCTCGTCGGCACACACCACCGCCCTGCGGTAGGACGTGCTCCTCAGCCCCCTCCGCAGGGTTCCCGGGCTGTCGCCGTCCACCTCCGGGGCTAGACCCGTGGAGAAGAAGGCCCCGGTTTCCACCATGCTGCGGCTCTTCAAGGCCCTCTTGGAGCTGTCCAGCCCCAGGAGGCCGGCCAGTCCGCCCAGCCCCGGCCGCGTGTCCGACACCAGGCCCTTGGGGATGAGCTGCTGGGTGCCCATCTTCTGGGCGGCGGGGCTGTGCGTGCTGAGGACCACCGAGGGCACCGGGGAGGCGGGGCTGGGGGAGGTCAGCGAGGGGGAGGACGAGGCGGAGGTGGAGGCGGTGGAGGAGGAGGAGGAGGAGCAGGAGGACGGCGATCGGACGTGCGACGAGCGGGGGTCGTCGCGGGCGGAGGCGGCGGACGCCGAGGACGTCTGCCGGCTGAGCATGTTCACCGAGTCGGCGGGCGACGGGGAGCGCGGGGTGGGGGGCCCCGAGGAGTGGGAGGACGAGAGGGAGGGGATGCTGGAGGAGGAGCAGTGGGAGAGGGGAGGGGTGCGGCGGGCGGGGGGAGAGGGGCTGGGGACGGGGGCACCGGGGCAGGAGGGGGAGGGCGGGCGGTGGTGGTTGTGGTTGTGGTTGTAGCGGTTGTTGTTGGGGGTGAGGGGGGATAGGTCAGGAGAAGACAGTGTCGGCGTTGAGGCAACGTCTTCCGGTGATGACGAGCCGTTGCCAAAAGCGCTGCTGTCTCTCGGAGAGTTTGGCGCCACTGGAGTGGACCTGCATTTTTGTTCGTCTTGAGGGCACTTAACGGTGGTTTTGCCATTCTCATAGCCTCCATTTCTCACTCTATTGTCCAGAGACGCTGATTTGCCCTCACTGGACATGAACCGTGACAAGGCGTAGCGCGCATTTGAGAGATGTCCGATACTGATGCTCCGAACCACGCGAGTCTTCCTGGACGGTTTGTTTAGGACGTGTTTCAACACCGACGTGTTCTTGGTTACCGCTTTGGCGACCCCCGTCTCCAAGGGCTGGCTGATCTTGATGGGGCCCTTGTCCTCCACGGGAAAGTCTGTCATGTGAACCCCACCTATCTGGTAACTAAGGGGTCTGGGTTTGGCCTTGCTGCCGGCCCTGGTGCCATAACAGTCAGTGCGTCGCTTCCACAACGGGGTGATGTTATTGTTGGACAGATCCACATCGTTGGCCCCGTCCATGATTAGACCGTGTCAGTCCGTCTGGCCGGTCTGTCTATGAATACTCTCCTGTTGAGGATAACCTTGTCCGGAACAAAAGGTCACAATGCAAACATTGTGTCTTCCTCGGACACTGGGTTGACCCCTGGAAGTAAACACAGGAACATCAATCACTATCGAAGCCGATTGGAGAGCCGCAGCAATGTCCAAACTCCCAAAGTTTACTCATTAACCATTTGGGCAGGAGCGCAGTTTCACCGCTTCAGGAACCAGACCTATCTAGTTCCAAACTTCGCATCAGTCAGAAGAAGTTTTAAAGCGTGGAAAATGTCAAAAGGCATTTCAATGGGATTCTAGTTAGTCAGCGAAGTACACTCTGAACGTGAAGGTTAAACACGAGGACGCGGAATAAATCAAAAGATCGCGGCGATTTGTGTCTGTGCGTAAAGTTTACAACGATGGGAATCCATGATCTGAGCGCCAGCCAAACTTACCTTCAATTAAAACAGACTGCGATACAGGCTCCTAATGCCCGGAGAATATTCCAAGAAGTAAAAAAAAAAAGTAGTTAATAACCTGCCAATAGTTGTCGTTCGTTCGGGGTATCCAATAATTTGATATGTCCTAAGAAGTCAAACTTGGAGACAAACAAGCACGTTTGTTTAGTTATTTAGTGTTGTCCTCAGAACCAACAAGTTGGGATGCCTGTCCTCCCCCGGCGCGCTGGACTACTGTCTGTCTGCAGGCTCTGAGCGCAGTAGAGCGGGGACGCGCGGTGGGAGCTCAGTAGCGCGGGTACGCGCGGTGGGAGGGGAGGAGGAGGCCTGCCAACAGGAGAGGGGGAGCATATGTCCCGATTCCTCGCCCGGGTCGGGCATTATTTGTTCTGTCTCGGTCGGGGAAACAGAATGGCACAGCAAGTGGACCATTAGTTAAAACCGTAATTTCGACTTTGGTTACTTTTTTTACTTATTTTTATTATGGACATTTACAAGTGTTTCAGGTTTTTGCTTGTAGTAGCAATTTAAATACCAGCAGAGCACACTCTCCTTATATCTCTTGGATGGAGGAGATGTCAAGGGTGGTTGAACTCAATTGCTGTGGTTGAACTCGTGATTTAATAACTTTTAAAGTGAATGTCCAATGCTGCCCAAAGCATATTCCCCTAAACACATTCAGCTGAACAGCAACTCTCTTATCGACCTATCTAAATGATCACAGGCTAGGTCATTCCTAAAATTTGGCTTGACCGCTTTCCTCTGACTGACGCTCGTGAAGAACATGTGGATATGGCGCCACCGTTTGGCCATAGCAGCATGGTGCCTTGATTGGTTTGGTAGGCGTACACATCTTTTACAGGGAGGAGCATGTGTTTTTATATTATGTGATCATACGACCATATTATTCTGTCACCCTCTCTCCCTCTCTCTCTCTCTATTATTTTTACTTTACAGTAGTTTGCGATCCAACATCAGCCAATCACAACCTATTTCAGTTGAAGCTCCAACAACCGGTTGATGTCCTTCCGGCTGATCACTCTCACCTGGCCGGTCTCTGAACAAAAGATCTGTAGTGAAGAGTTGAGGATTTCCTTTCAAATATATTTGATTAAAATGCTGTCAGCATTGTCAAGATGGCATTTAGCATTAGCATTTCAGTGTTGTTTTTATTTTCCATTGTAATTGCTTTCCAGACAAATTTTGATGTGCTCTGCATTACTCCATAAACTGTTTATTTTTTGCACGAACTGCAGTCTGGTCCATTAATTAGTGCCCTCCACTTTAAACGTGATCTCATTAAATCTAAAGAATTGTTTCTGCTGAGCCAACAAGGGTGACGGGAGTCTAGACAGAATTCAATATGTATATCACCCTTAGCAGGTAAGATTTAAGCTCTAATCAATATTTGTTCTGGCTCACTGCCTCGGTATAAGGTAATTTACATTGAAGATCACTGCTCCTTTCTGATCATTCAGAGCATCTCTTCCGCGATTAGTCCAGGGAATCCACATCGCCATCGTCAATCACGACTGGGGGGGGGGGGGGGGGGGGGGGGGGGGGGGGGTTATGCAAAGCCTCTCAATAACACAGAAAGAGGGGGCGTGGCTGATTATTCATACACACGTGGCTCTATTCTTGCAACAGTTTGATAGGACTTCGCTGTGTTCTGTCTTGTGTTTAGCAACCTTTCTTGATTGGCTATACAGCATTGACGTCTTTGCAATATTGTTCCAACTCAGGGTTTTCTGAGGTAATGACTTGTGTAAACCTATGTGTGTAATTGTGTTAAATGAAGTTCACAATGTGTCCTGTGTTCCTGTAGAGGCCACCAGAGCCTTGGAAATGTCTCTTTCCACAACTGGTTTAGTAGGCCTAACTCAAAACCGGTCTTGAGCGAAAGATCAAGGACACATTTTACTTCTGAATCATCCCAAAATATCCGGTTTGCATTTCTTGGTTAACATTTATTTATTTAAGGTTTATTTCAGTCATCAGATGTTCGTATCATATCGTGTTTTTAGCCAAAGCTATTTTATGACACTTTTTCCCCTAGTGGGGCTTTTGGTTAAAAATAATAATACAGATTAACATTATTAAAAAGTAAGAAAATGGAAATAAAATAAAATGAAAATAAGATGTCATTCATCTTGATACTTGGTTGCTCTTAAGGACATAAATATAAACTAAACTGCAATCAGAGAGATATTTCCATCTTCCAGCAGAATGGATAGATTCCCATCTGACGTGTGAATCATAACTTGGAGTTTCCAATGAAGTGTGTTTTATTCACTGATCTTGGAAGACGGGATGAAAAACATGAGACACACACACCCTTCTTTCAATCATTATCTTCCTTTTACTGGCAATTCATACAGTAATAATGGACAGCGGAGTCAATATTATCGTCATCCACTGACGGGCCAGGGTTATTGTTTGATCTGAAGTTTTTCCACGGTACATCAGAGGAGCGTGACTCCCTCGGTGACCAACATCTCACGTTCGTGGAGGAAGCTTGGCAGACGACCCTGTCCTGTTGTATTGTTGGAGACACTGTACGTTTCCTCGGGTTCCCTCGGCTGCATGGGTAAAGATACTTCCTATGGTTATACACACAGGAAGAGCAGTTTTCCTCACAAAGTGTGCCCTATGAGGCAATTGTTCGTTCACAGGATTTCCCATGACCTCAAACATTGCACTTTAACAGCCTCTTGTCATGTCTTGACATAGTTTATGCCAACAGTTAATACAAAATAGAACGGAAGTTCCGGTTTTATATGGGACATGAGTAAGAAGTAAGTGTGTGTGTGTGTGTGTGTTTGTGTGTGTGTGTGTGTGTTTGTTATATGTGTGTGTGTCTTATGTGTGCATTGAAGTGCACAACCTCTTGCCGTTTCTATCATTTGTGTGTGTGTGTGTGTGTGTGTGTGTGTGTGTGTGTGTGTGTGTGTGTGTGTGTGTGTGTGTGTGTGTGTGTGTGTGTGTGTGTGTGTGTGTGTGTGTGTGTGTATGTGTTTGCGTGTGTACCTGTGTGTTTTTCTGTTCTAATTAAATCCAACTAATTAATAAAACTACCAACAAACGCAAGCTAACATTTTACTCTGTAAGCAAGCGTCATACTCTGCTTGTAACATTATAACATGCACTGTGTGGATCAGTGGGACATTATTGCAATCAAATAGATGCCCAAAGTTACGCTTGCATCTCAGTGGCCTGAATAGTTCCACCTTACTTTGTGACGTAGCCTTCTCTCTCAGGAAGTAGCATCTCAACACTGTGTGTGTGTGTGTGTGTGTGTGTGTGTGTGTGTGTGTGTGTGTGTGTGTGTGTGTGTGTGTGTGTGTGTGTGTGTGTGTGTGTGTGTGTGTGTGTGTGTGTGTGTGTGAGTGTATGTGTGTGTGCATGTATGTATATGTGTGTGTGTGTGTGTGTGTGTGTGTGTGTGTGTGTGCGTGTGTGTGTATGTGTGTGTGTGTGTGTGTGTGAGTGTATGTGTGTGCATGTGTGTGTATCTGTGTCTGTGTGTGTGAGAGAGTGTGTGTGTGTGTGTGTGTGTGTGTGTGTGTGTGTGAGAGAGATAGAGTGTGTGCATGTGTGTGTGTGTTCGCGTGCACATGAGTGTGTGTGGGTGTGTGTGTGGTGTATGCAGTGGCTCCAGGTCTGTGTGTACAGGTGCCTATGGAAGCCTCACAGGCGGCGGCATCTGCCACATATCTCGCGTGTTTGAACCTCGGTGCATCGCTATGGTAACGGCCTTCCGAGGCCGCCTCAGATTGGCTGCCTTGGGTGCGCTGACCTGTTACCGAACTGCCCCCTGTGGTTTCCCATTGGCCGGGTGCCCGAGTGTGGTGATGTCACCCTGTGTGACACACATACCGCAGCGTGATATGAAGGCGGAGAGAGGGAGGTGCAGTGGATCAGCTCAGTTGTCCCGGAGCTAACACACCGGGTTTCTTACACAGTGCTTGATTTATTTTCTGTTTGTATTTTGTATTTTGCTGGCATGAAGTAGGCCTGAGGTGACATCTTTCTTTCAAAGCGAGAAATGGCTCTCTTTGCAGAGCTGTGTGGGTGTGAGCGTCTCTGATGGTTTCAACCAGTAGAGGGCATGTTGACAGAGAGAGACAGAGGCATAGAGGAGGGCGAGAAAGGTGTGCTGTAGCTTCGTTATACACAGTGGGCATCGCAAGAGAACAATCTTCTGAAGAGAATCCACTGACCATTCTGTTTAATGAACTGTTTGTGCTAAAACAAGGACACAACCAGTAGAATTAGAGAATAATCAATACAGCCCTTAATGACAATCACTGTTTTATTTCTGTGTACAAAATAGTGTTATTGATTGATGGCATTATATCCTAAAAATAATTTTCTTGAATACACAAGTGAATTTAATAATAATCCAAAGACACATTTTCATCACCCCTTTTCAAAAGTGTGTTACAAAAGTAAAAAAGTGTCAAACGTGTGAATATCTATAATAACGCCTTGGACTTGCAGTACAATCCATTTCCAACTGATGGCGTTGCCATGGTTATCTAGTCTCCCTAACCAGCACTACTCATCTTTCTGGGTCACTGTGGAGGATTCTGCTGACCCCACCCCACACGACCCCCACCCCACCCCTTCATCAGACAAAACCCACGGACCCCCTCCTCAATATCCCCCCCCTCACCCTCTAGTCAACTAATTACTCGTCTCAAAGCTGCTTAACGAAGCCTTTAATTGCCAACTGAATGTGTCCTTGTGTCTGGCCTGCGACCCTGACCCCAGAATCCGCCCCCCTCTCCCGCACAGCTACTGGGGTCAAGCATGCAGTTACCACGGCAACACGCAAACACGATCCAAAATACATCAGTATACCCCAATATTATTCATAAACAAATACTTGTTAATTATGCCAGCGATTAAAGAACAACAAATATTATGCCACTCTTTGCCATTGTCCTCATGTCATCTCATCACACAATCGATAAATGAATCAA
>NC_082397.1:9432524-9435024 GCF_031168955.1 Gadus macrocephalus | reverse complement strand
ACAGCATCAAAAATATTAGAAAGAAATCGCAACGATAATCACAGAAAACCAGACTCATATAAATACAGTTGACACAGTTATATTAAATTTGGGCATGTGGCACTTTTCGGGTTGTGTGTCTCTTTGTTGTCCTCACTGTGGCTGGTTTGGCTTTGTTTTTTAATCCTGAAAGCCGACTGGAAACTACTTGTGAATACCATCACAGCGACACTGAGCCGCTCTTGGTGTGAAAGCAGCAGGGCCCTCTGAACCAGTTCATACTGTGCCTGCGTGCTTAACAACAGGGCCGTCATTCAACCACGTCCAATGGTGTCAGCCAGTACAGTCGCTCCACTGTCTGCCAGGGTGAACGCAAGTCCCGATCCAGCGCCAGACCGACAATATGGATGCTGTCTCTTTTTTCACTCTCTTTCCTCCCTTGACAAACCACCGAAAGAGAGGCTTCATTCCTGAGTAGTTTTCATTGATTAAATACATAGATGGTGGGAACGGTGGTCAACCGACCAAAAAACGTTCAGACAGCTGATATCATTGTCATTCATTCTGTCTGTCTGTCTGTCTGTCTGTCTGTCTGTCTGTCTGTCTGTCTGTCTGTCTGTCTGTCTGTCTGTCTGTCTGTCTGTCTGTCTGTCTGTCTGTCTGTCAGTCAGTTGAGTTAGCTGTTTTCCATCGTTGCTATGGAGGTTTATTAAGGACACTGCTATTCTGTAAAAAAACAAAACACGGCTGATATTCATTTGAATAATGAAATATGTAATATTAGGATTGTTTCTGCATTGTTTTCCGCTGCCCCCCAGTTATCGTATATATCAATGTGCTTGTATACGACCCATGGCCACTATTGCTTGATAACATGTGATATCAAACTACAATTCCCCAATTCCCACAATTTTAGAGCCTTTATTGTGAAAATACTACATATTCCACTGTGGACCAACGTAGCTGTACTACATTTTGTAGTCAGACTGACTTTGGCTGGCTTTCAATCAGTCTAACAATTTAACGGCACTGCAATTCATTCCTTTCAAGAGATTCATGTTTGTGTTTTTCTTCGACAAAGTAAGTCTTTCCCTGATGTATGTGTGACCTCCTCCGCGCCCACACATCTCTGGGAATAGAGACTACCTGCGGAGAGCCTCTGTATTCTGGGACATACCATCTATTCCAAAAGGGGTGGCAAATCATGTTCCCTGCACTGCCTTTGAGTCCTCCTCCTACAAGTATCCATCTTGGTGGGGGGTGGATATTATTTCCATCCAAATCTGGACAAAAGGGAGAGAGTGATGGATACGCAAACTAAACTCTAGACACGGCCAGCCCAGCAAAACATCAGACAGAAGCAATTTCCATGACAATGTAGGGAACCGGCAATCTATAATGCAGCTGATAATTGCAAATGGAAAAATGTGAAAACAATATAAAGGAACGACAATAAGGTGCAGGAGGTAAAGTGGTGTAGATGTATTTGAGTACAAGTGCAAAAAACAGTCATTGCAAGCTGAAGTCGGCACGCCCACACACATCCAGACAGTCACACATACCCCCCCCCCCCCCCGCAAACACACACACACAATCCCACCCACACACTCACAAACACCCCCACACACACAAACCAGACAACTCAGATATAAACACACAGACACACTCGCATGCCAGACATTAATAGTGTCATGCTGCATATCATACATAAGAGATAATGAGTATTAAACATGAGTATTAATCACTGATAATGAATTTGGCACCTTGTGTGTGCTGGCGTGCACCGCTACACACTTGCCCGATTCTCCGCGTAATTACATGCTCACTGTGCGTGGAGTGTGAGTGGGTTAGGGACAAAACAGACAAGAGCAGACTTCGGGTGTCGGGTTGTTGTCATGGTGACGAAGCCAGCAGTCCACCAAAGTGATGTTTCGTCCTGAAACGCCGCCGCAGCTTACGTGTCGGGACCCCGATCTAGCCCTCTCTAGCCTCACCTCCCCCGCTTCTTATCGTTTTCGTCAGAGGCAAATTGACACACACACACACACACACACACACACACATGCACACATACGCATTTCTGTGCCAGCCAACTGCCACCAGAGAGTGTTTGGCTGCATCTGAAGCCTCGTCGCCATCCCCCCCCCCCCCCCCCCCCCTCGCCCGATCTCATGTTCCTCTCTTCCCTGACTCTGTGTCCCACGCTAACGCAGCCACTTTAGACGATTACTGGATACAGGACACAAAGACCCAGAGGATTACGCTGCCTTCTAGGAAGGAAGGCGAGGACCTATCAGGTGCCGTCGAAAACACAACACACAGGTGGAGGTGCAGTCTGCAGCCGCGTTCAGAGAGAAGGGATGGACGTGTCTGTACTCATGCGGTGCAGACGGGGCACGCAGGCACACACATGCACCGCAGCTCCCACAGAGAGAGCCACTCACGCAAACACACACACACACACACACACACACACACACACACACACACACACACACACACACACACACACGTACACATA
>NC_082397.1:9407524-9427524 GCF_031168955.1 Gadus macrocephalus | reverse complement strand
TTAACACAGGATATGAACAATTTCCTCATAAACCCAGTCCCTTCGGAGTCCCCCCTCGGAATCCATTCAGTATGCCAGATCAAAGTCGCAGCCTCCTCTGCTTACTGCATTACATATAAACTGCCTTAGAACAACATGTGAACGATAATTCATCTGAAAGATTACCAATGTGAGCAATGCTTAAGATGCTATTAGGGTCAGTCCCCGACCCCGAACGGCGGGTTAGGGCGTTTCCCATCGTTTCCACAAACGCAATTAAAACCTGTACTCCGGAATTAATTATGTGCATTGTGGTGATCACAATCGATGCTGACTTAAACTCAGTACAGTATAATTATTGCGTGAATTCCCCAATAGCAAGCAAGCAAGTCTTCTAAAGTGAATCCTGCGTTGCAGATATTAAAACAGTCGTTTCGGAAAAACAATGTTATTTTTCACTGCAGAATTGCCACCGGGGAACGGTTTGATGGCCACCAACGGCTATGTGATGGAATGCGGCCCAATCTCAATCTACACCCTCATTCCTAAATCCATCACGGAGCACTACCAGATGACCAGATGTCTGTGCCGGAAGCCTGCTCGGGATGATGTCACAACCAAGGTTTGGAGGCGGGAGGGGGAATCACAGCATGAGTGGACTCCTTGGGGTGCAGAGAAGAGGTGTGGTGGAGATAGAGGGGTGAATCAGTGTGTGATGTGACACAATGATTCCGAGAGGAAGGAACGTGAGGTGGTGAATGAGAGGAATTCACTTATCTCACTCACACACAGTGCATGTAGGGAAGCTATTTACTGGAACATTAGAGGCTGGGATTGAATAGGTATAGTTCTAGGTACTACAGGAGGAAAAGTATTGTTGATGTGGGGTCATTTGTAGAGTTACACTGAGGTTACGCCTATATTCAAAGTATGTGGCCAAGTGGTTTAGGTATTGCTGCTGTATATATCATAACAAGATTGTTTCAACAATTTAATTGGTTTTATTTACATTTTGTTCCTTTCCATACCTCATAACTATTTAACTTTGATTTGATTTTGAGATAAGACCTTTGGCTGCTGATATCTTTCTCGGGCCTCATGCATAAAAGGCAATTGGTAAAAATGCTTGCATGAAAGAGTCCCAGATAAATGTCCCCCTCACAGATCTGTCATTTGATCCTCATTATGTGTGCTCGAATTAAGACTTAAAGACACTGCTGTGTAACAATGGGCTGGTATATCATGGAGACGAATGGCCCCTCGCTGAGCCGTTGGTCAATAAGCCTGGTTGAAAGCGAGAGAGCGGTGTGACTCATGATGTGGGGACAAATCAGTTGTTGTGTGTGAGCCGCGCTGTGGTTCTGCACCGTCATGCCCACTTCCTCTTGGCCGTGTATGTGTTTGTGTGTTATTGTGTGTGTGTTATGGTGTGTGTAATTGTGGGTGTGTGTGCGGGTTTTATTATGTGTGTGTCTGTTTGTGTATGTGTGTGTGTGTGTGTCATAGTGTGTTTGTTATTGTGTGTTTGTGTGTGTGTGTGCTGGTTATTGTGTGTGTGTGTGTGTCTGTGTGTTTCCGTTGTTGTGTGTGTTTGTGTGTGTGAGAGAGAGAGAGAGAGAGAGAGAGAGAGAGAGACTTTGGCATGCAGGGTGGGGTTGACCACCAACGTAATGCAAACAGCAGTTAATCAGACAATTTAATCACACACACACACACACACACACACACACACACACACACACACACACACACACACACACACATGCACACACAAATACAAACATGTTAACTGCATGCCCTGTTATGTCGACACATCCGGTCGGTGAAGCGTTTACAGGAACAGTCAAAATGATAACACCAAGGTCTCTGGTTCCCGGTACACGGAAACATACCCAAGTGACAGCCTTCCTGTGGCATGGCATCTTTGGTGTTATTGTACATTCATGCTCCACAAAGACATGCAATCCCCATAGGTGGGCAGTTGAATTTGATGAAAAGATTTTATTCCTGTAAACTTTATTTTTGTCACCATAGTCTTAGGTCAAAGTCAAAGTCAAAGTGAACTTTATAGTCAGGCCGACAAGTTACATAGAGGCCCGGAATTGCATTTCCCAATACTCCAAATGTGCTATTAATATATAAATATTACTTGCATGATATCTACTGGACCTAGTTCTTATTGATAAAGCCTTGTGGGGCAGAAGCGGTTGAGTGACAGGTGGATTAAAAACAACGAGAACATCTTGGGGTAAAGACAAAGGAGATTGTTAATCGTAAATTGAGAGTAGGCCAAGTGATTCCTTCCTTCATCCCATCATCTCTAAGAACAATCCGGAACACTCAATGAGCCAAACAACATACACCCTGGTGACACTGGGCTAGAGAAACTTAGGCAAAGAGTATTCCCCTTGGTTAGAAGGAGGACATAAAAACAGTGGTTCAGCCCAGACAACACTAACACATACCTCTCAAACCGATTATTTGCTTTCAAAACCAGTCATGATGGAAGCCTCAGAGATGAGAGAGGTTCAAGAAGAATGTACAGTTTCGCCACAATTTCAGCGTTGATGGATCTATTTGAAGGGAAGCTATCTGCCATTGTGTTGTTCGGTGATCCTCATTCAAGTAAGATAGCTGTGGTGTTTACGAAGGAAATATGGGTGCAAGTTAGTGCAGTGTTTTCTACTCCTAGTCAAAGGTTCAGGGTTCGATCCCCGGTGACATGCTCCTTAATGACGCAAGCCGCTTCAGATGAATGCGTCCCAAGACAAAATAATAGAGAATAGTGGTGAATATGGACCAAAGAAGGCACATGAATGGTAAAACAAGTGACAAGTCAGGAGAGATGAAAGACAGGAAGTAGAATCCGAACTGAGTGCAGGAGACAAAGGGATGAAAGGGGGGAAAACGAGTGCATAAAAGAGGGCTGGGGGAGTTAGGTCACGGATGTCACGGCTAGTTAATCAGAATGGCAGGGTTGCCGTGGTGACATGGGGTCAATGCCATGGTGGCGGGGGGTGTGCGGGGCTGAGTCACATGACCCAGCTGCAGACCCCTTCAGGGGTTTCACGGACCAACGGCTGCAGCTGACACAAGGAACAGGTGATGGGATGGGAACCAAAGGAGGCATTCACAGTTTCCCTTTGCTATTCTGCGTTCATCCACAGTGAAATCAGAGGGATCAGGAGCAGGTAGAGGTGAGGCGTTTCGCCGGGGAAGGCTGTGGAACAAACTAGCCTTCATGACACGGGGCGGCAGTAGATAGTGGTAGAGCGGGTTGACTGATAACCGGAAGGTTGCTAGTTCGAACCCTGGCTCCTCCTAGCTTAGTGTCGAGGTGTCCCTGAGCGAGAAGTCTCACACTGACTGCTCCTGACGAGCTGGCTGTCTCCCTGTGTGGTTGACTCCGTCGTCAGTGTGTGAATGTGTGAATGAAGGGCTGTAAGTCGCTTTGGATAAAAGTGTCAGCAATATCCCCTAAATGTAAATGACACTATCCGGCCCCCTCCCTAAAAGTACAAAATGTATTACACTGGAAATATGTGGTGTGAAGACAGAGTGGTGATGATAAGGTGAGGAACCAGGGGTGTGTGACGACCATATGTACACTGGGGCCCCAGTCGAAGAGAAACACATCTGACTGTTACCCAGCCGACCGTGCCAACGGATTATCCTGTCGAGGGTGGCAAGCTAAATACAATTAGCCCCTGTATTTGAGACTTAAAGAGCTGGTTCCTCTACGCATGACAACCAAAACCGCAAAACAACTTCCCTTTTCTGGTTTCTCGGAATCTGTCCATTCTTTTTCTCATTAACAGTGACATCGAAGAAACAAATCATCTTAACCACACAGAAGTCTCTTATTGACTTTACAAAAAGGCTCAGACTCTAATGTCTTACCTTGTCTAGATTCCTGAGTAGATTAATGTTTAACCAGGAAACTTAACCATTTTAAAATGCTCTCAATCCAAGGCTGTATAGTGAGAGCCAACCCCCAACATATGACAGCTACATGCAGCCCAACTTTCAATCACCTTCAGTTTAAATATTTACTTCGGACGAATGCTGTGATGGTTGCAGGAATTGCCTTCCTTTAGCTAGTGAAAAGAGCCACGTTGATTTATTTCCTGAGTTGTTATAAGAGGATTGTTCTATTATATGTTCTTCATCTTATTTCTTGGTTAATTATCGTGTCTGTTTTGCAATAGAGATGCAACAGCCTTGAAAACCAGACTCTAATGGGTGCTTTTGAATAAAATAAAATAGCACTATTGCCAAGTCTTGACTTTACCAAATGGAGATATACATGTAGTGGATGTTATGTTGAAGAGTCATGTTATACATCATTTCAGTGGCTAAATATACATCACCCCATGCATTGGATAATGTTTCATATCTGCTCTATTATGGACAATTTAACGTTATGCCTATGGCAAAGCAATGAATGACCTTATTTCCTTATAACAATGCAGCACTGATTACGTCTGAACTCAGACTCAATTAAGAAGCTCTTGTGTGACAGCACCCAGCAGCCAGACACCCAGTGAACAGAGAGGAGAGACCAACACGGAGGGGTCTGCAGCTAACCAGCTCTGAGGAACTGGGTTTTCTGACCTTGTTTCCACAATAGCATTACAACAGGGCTGGGATTATCAGAGAAGGAGCTTTTGAGTGGGAGATCAGGAGGATCACACAGTAGGAAGGCCAGAACTCGAGTCTTGCTTAAACAAGGCACTTTCACCCTCCTCTCCACAGTTTAAATCCAATTCCATACAACCATATATGTCGGTTTCCATTCTATTTTTTGATATTTCAATTTTCCAAGCATGTGCTGTATACTCTTGTCTTTACCCTTAAATATCTTGGAAACCGGATCATAAAAGATAATAAACGGTTCTAGGATTATTTTTTCCGCAAACCCAGATGTGACATAACACAACCCCACCAAAAAAAAACGGACACCACCACGGCTATATATTTAGATGATATATGCTATGGTTTATTAAAAAAAATTCTCCTTCTTCTCTCCGTTTCAAAGTCTGAACACTGGATCCTGATGACATGTTCAGGCAGCACAGTTGAAGGAATCATCGGAATGAGAAGAATTCCTGGGCCATTCCTGATCTGGCACAGTTTCAGAGTCTGTCAACTCAGACCACGGGGGCCACTCCTTAGAGCCCGAAGGAAACCTGATCTGAACCCTTATCAGTTTCACTTTATACTAGCTGGTATGCACTCTGTGAGTATGAATGACCCTGTTCTCATTGTGATATCACAAGAGGATCTCTGCACAGCACACTGTTTTGATTGATTGGCGCGATTGGAACATATTCAAACACACCACCAACACCTACTCCAGTTTTGGTTGCGACTTGCCAGGGCGGGAAACGTAGGCCTACATCTTCACTTTTTTCTCTGTCTGCTTGCAGTTTATGTAAGATAATCGTGGTTATCTTGGTGCAGTGCGACACTGATCGCGCTCATATTGATAATCTATGAAGTGGCATCTCTTATCAGTTAAAAGTGGACTTGCAAAATGGACCTGCGTTGCATGCCAAACATTGAATGTCCAAATGTCACATTCCATATTTCAATTGATAATAAAAGTTATATTTTCATATATTCATACAAATATATAACTTTTATTATCAATTGAAATATGGAATGTTATGTACTTTTTGTTTTTCTATTCGCTATGTATTATTCTTTGTCTTGTGACAAACAAATTCCTTTGGGATGAATGTAATACTCTTTGGGATTAATAAGACCGTATTCATCGTATTGAGTATTGCACAATATTTAGTGAATTACAGTTTTACATTTCTACAACAAAATATCCCCCATATTCTGGTGCACAGAGTTCAAACGATTTCCTATTGTCATCGTTTGAAGTTCATAATTAAAGAGCTCAACAAAGCTGTCTAAACAAGAGGTTTGAATATCATTTGTAAATACATCCATAGCCTATACAATCCACAAATGAGATAGCTGTCATTTTGGTCTTGGAAAAACAACTGATCAAATTTAGACATAGATGTCATAGCAGAAAATATTGTACCCGGAACGTTCCCGTTTAGTTTCCATGGGTTCAACTTCATACCTCTCTTCAAAAATAGGTTGGCAAAATAGCTGGATAAGGCCGTGGGGAATCAGCAACAACTGTTTAATACAAGCGGTCAGTTGTTATCAATCTGTGGGCCGTCTTGCTGTAGGGCTCTTGGTTCACCAGAGGTCAACAGTGTCTCCGTTGTTTGTGTCGCTAGTAAAAAAAAACACATAAAATGTGTGTAGAAATGCTGGAGGAATGTTAGCTTCCGTGTGTAATTAAATGTGTGAAGTGTGCACAATGTAGGTTAATTGCTTGTATGTGTGTGTGGGGTGGTGGGGGGGGGGGGGGGTGGCTGTGTGGATAGGTGGTTGGGTAGGGGGCTGTGTGTGTGTGTGCAAAAAATTACAAATCTTTGAAAGGTTTACTAAAAGACCAGTCCTTTTGTGGTAATACATCTAGACATCACACAGGAACTGCCACTACAAAATTCGAGTATTTTATAATCCCAAAGGCGAGGTCAGTTGCATCCCCATTCCAGCCAAGGACAGAAAGTGTCCCGCACATCTGCAGTGCAAGCGGGAGCGGCGCGGACCACACTGCCGAACACAACGGAGCCTCCGAAATAGACCGGTGACGTGGGGAGGCCGGTGCCAGGCCTGTAATTCAGCAAGGAGCCTATATAGTGATTAAGCCCCGTGTAAAAAAAAAAAAAATGCTAACACACACACCACCCACTCTTTCTCTCTCTCTCTCTGGCACTTTCGCTTCACTTCCTGTCAGTACAAACACTGGCATTGGCAGAACACACACAGAACTCAAGCGCCCGAGCCAATCCCTGAGCCTGAGGAATCTACGCTTTCTTTTTTTTTGTTACTCCTCCGCGTTAAGCAGGACATTTTTTGCGGCTCCTCTCGCACGTTTATCTATAGCCCGGCACACAGTCTCGGGACGTACCCATATTTCCTATTATGCGCACAAAATACATATTTGAGATCAGACAACTATGTACTGAAACACAGAAATAGACCCTTTGGTTTCAATCCCCCCATTGCAACAGTGGCTCTGACTGAGTGGGGTCACAAAGCCCCCCCCTCCATCTTAACTATAGCAACCACATCACAAGACTGGCTCCCATGACCATGCAGCCAGACCATTGACTCGCCAGACTTCCCTTTTCTGCCACAGTAGGACGTTACTAGCGGTGGCCTGCCTGGGTTGAATAAGCGCCCGTGAATGGCGCTTTGATTAGCATGCAAGCGGCCGGCAACACCAATGGGCCTTCTGGTGCACAGAGTTCATTAGCGGCAGCCAAAGGAGGAAGTGAGTGGTTCCTCACCTGCAACCTCTCTGCAGGGAAGAAAGAGCACACAAAACAGGAACTCGCCCTAGAGTCCTTCTTCTGCGTTGATCTCCAAAGGGCAAATTCTTCTGCTATCTGATGCGAGCACGACAGCAAGTGATTGAAGCCGAGCAGCAGTTGGGGAGTTCCTGGGGGTACATGGGGTTTGGGGGGAGGGCCCTAGCAACAGTATCTGGAGCACAGCTATAGTAACTTATCTCATCCACATACATGACTTATAGACGTGGGCAGGGCTATTAGCGTGGCGTGCGGCCGTGGCCTCGAGCATGTCTAATCACATGGTCTGTCGGGAGGCCTTGGAACAGACATGTCTGCAATCAGACCTCCAAGTTCCCTTTAGGGGCAGAGATGATTATGGGATAGCTATGACCACACCCTGAACCCGGCAGGCTAGCCTCATGTTATACCGATCCGAGGACTGTGACGGACATATAAAGACACGACAGAAGCAGTGCGGGAACAGAGTGACCGGAAGCGATTGAATACAATGCGGTGAAGCTAGAGGGTGAAAGGGTTTTTGTTTATGGTGTCTCACCACCGAGAGAGAGAGAGAGAGAGAGAGAGAGAGAGAAGAGCACAAGCGAGAGAGAGAGCACGAGAGAGAGAGCCCCAGAGAGAGAGAGCGACTAACACAAATACATGGCGCATGGTTTTTTCAAAGTTTCTCTTCCTACTCCTTTTTCTGTGCTCCTTCACCAAGAGGAAACGAACACACGCACACAGCGGGCACGGACCTCTGAACGCCAACATCTGAGTCTCCATATTGTTCAGAATGAGTCGCAGTCTAGCTAGCCACCATTGTTTAGAACTCTGACATTTCACGCACTTTCTAGAATGTCAGAACACCAGCATTGAACTCTAAACCGCTCCACCACCGCCTCCACCACCATTCAAGTCACATAAACCGACGCAGCCACAAGGACTTCGGGGACATGTGACACCGATGCCTATCTCGGCGTACGTCTCGGCGCCGAGCTGTTAACGTACAGTGCATGTGAATACTGTACGTACACGTGTACCGATCTAGTGTCTGTGTGTCAAGAGGCAGGCATCGGTCTGGGGGAGCATAAGCAGACTCCTTACTCACACAAAACAGACATCACAGGCAGCACCCGGTGGGAGAAACGGAAACTAAACAAGTAAAACAAAGGCCTAATGGAAGTCATGTACGGGCCGAGCCCCGTCCAAACAAAACCCAGGGAGCTGGGCTGTGTGTAGCAGCGGTGCCTTGCGGTCCGAACCAGGGTACGGCTTGTAATCCCCAGCGAGGCGGCGGTGACGGATCTGGAGAGCCAGTCTCCCTGTTACACAACAACACCCACACGCTGCACTCAGACCCAAGGCTCGCGGGCAGAAATACTCGACACCAACACAGAGACGTGTTTCTCTTGAACTGCACCAACCTCCACTGTCTGTACAGTGGATTATGCATCCGACGCACGGATATGATTATATATATAAATATTAATATACATGTGTAGGTAGGTGGATGTATGATGAGTGGCTATAGGGCAGGTATTCAGGTTTATTCTCTATTGTTACCCGAGGCTGAGGAAGAGTCCATTATAAATGGATTAGCATGGATATTCTTGTAAACTTTTTGGTCCACTGATGACTGTATGGCTGTCTCCGAAGTTAGAGTGATTGTTATTACACATTATTGAATGGAAACACTGGTCATTGCCTCTGTTTTGCCAGTCAAACAGCTATGTTAGGAAAATATGCAGGCACAAGGACAGTAAAAACAAACACCGTTGAGAATGAACACACAGCATGGCCCCGTTTTGTAAGAAATGCAATTTGTATTAAAAGTCTTTGTTTTTGTTATGTTTTTTTTTTTTAAACAGGCAGACCACTGTGGAAAAAGCATGGCCTGAAATTTCACTTACAATCAGGTTAAATCTGTCAAAGGTACATTGTCACACATCCTGTTAAGAACCAAAAACAAAACAGATTTCGGTAGATTAACGCGTCCATCGTTATCAAGTGTAAGGGTTTCAGTACCTGTGCGTTTCAGACTAGAACGAGTTCAATAGTCTTTAAAAATAAAAAGGCAAACTCACGATGGAAACTAAAAATCTCCATTAACAAAAGAAAGCCGATAGTTTTCAATTTTGTTTTAAATATATATAATATATATATTCTTGTTAATGCCACCACCCCTTCTAAGATTACGTGTGGAGGAGTGTGTGTGTCTCTGTGTGTCCGGGGGAGGGGGGGCAGGGGTAGTGGTGGTGGCTGATACTGGGGGAGTTGGCACAAAGTCAGAACAGCTGATCTGTTATGGAAAGGCACTCGACACACGGGCGGTCAGGTCAAGAGGTCACCGCCCCCCCCCCCCCCCCCCCACTCCGTTTCGCTCCAGTTGAGGTCCCCCCCCCACACGCCAACGCTCCCTTCTCCCTCGCGGTGGCCCATCCCCGCCGGTTCAAGCGATGTCAGAGTCTTTGACTTCGGGGCGGGGGACGGACGGACGGTGTTATTCGGAGCAGCGACCATCGAACGTACACAAGCTGGGGGGTAGCTGGGGGGGGGGGGGGGGGGGGGGGGATTGGGGGTGGGAGGGTTCGTGGAACGATGTTGGCTCCGTGTTCGTGGGACAGCGTGTTCGGGTGGTAGGGGGGAAATGGCGGCCGAGAATTCTGTTCCACCTCCTCGTAATATGCACAGCTATTTAACAAAATATACTCTTGTCTCTAGTCGCGTCGTCGTCTGGAGCACAAATATCCATCACTATGTGTTCTTAGGGGTTCTGGTCCACATCTCTGCCATTTGAGGGGGGCGGTGAGGTTGGCTTGGGGGGGGGGGGGGGGGGGGGGGGCTAGGGAGACGTTTCCAGTTGTAACGTGGAAGTGCAGTCGAGGGCAGTGGAAACTATGGACTCGATACTGTGTTGGTATCCATGGTGGGACATTGATCCTCCTGCACACAGAGAGTCCAAGCCAGCCGATCTGCTGAGGGGTGGAGCCCTCTCCTCTCCTCTCACGCTCCCCTCCTCTCGCTCCTCCTCCTCCTCCTCCTCCTCCTCCTCCTCCTCGCTCAGCATTCCTCTAAAGCTGGGGTGAGACACGAAGAAGAAGAACTCAACGGCACGGACTTCCTGCAACAAACTGCCACAGAAAAGGGACAAAACAAACGTCATAAATTAACCAGGGCTGCCTCCAGGCGAGAGGCACACTGGCCCAAGACATGGCCCTCCTCCCAAGGCTGTTAGCACCTTCTGTAGGAGGAGCAGCACAGCCTATCCCCTCACCCTGCTATCCTGGTTCTCATACGTTCTCTTAAAGAAAACGCTGTCGGCAAATACACATTTTCCCGCTGGTTAAATGAGAATTTCAGATTTATGGATTCCACTGCTTACTTTGGTCTGTCAGTTGGTCTTTACCCAACTGGCTGCTTGTGCAAACGTGCTAGCAACAGCATCCTGCTTAACAAAAGCCTGCAAGTGAAGGCTGGCTGAAGCTGTTCTAACTGTTGTGTACTGATGTGAACAGGTGATCAAATACAACCACTGTGGCACAAAAACAGACAGCAGTCATCATATTCTAATGTCACAGTTTAACATAAGAGCTTCTGATGAGGCTACACATGATAAGAGTATTTTGAATGCATCACTTACCATTGCCATTTGACCATAACAACAAAAAAACGTTGATATTGTCCTTTTTTAAAGAATGACACAAGACGAGCAGCACTGGTCGTCGCCATTGGGTGTAGAGGCATAGTTCATCTGCCGGACTATCTCTGCAAACAGTTCGTCCACAGAGCTCTTATTTTTGGCTGAGGTCTCCATGAACGGGCATTTCCACTCGTCCGCCAGAGCCTTCCCCTCCCCTGACGACACTTCTCTCTCCCCCTCCAGGTCCACCTTGTTGCCGACTAGGATCATGGGCACCCTCTCGTACCTCTTCACCCGGATGATCTGGTCTCTCATGGGCTTGATGTCTTGGAAGCTCTGCTGGTTCACCAGGCTGTACACCAGGATGAACCCCTGGCCGTTTTTAATGTACAGGTCCCGCATAGACGCGAACTGCTCCGTGCCCGCCGTGTCCAGGATCTCCAGGACGGACGGCGAGGAGTCCACCTCGATCTCCTTCCTGTAGAAGTCCTCTATCGTGGGGTCGTACTTCTCTATGAATGAACCCGTCACGAACTGGACAGTGATGGCAGATTTGCCAACTCCTCCGGAACCCAGAACCACCACTTTGTATTCTCTCATGGTTCAGCAGGCACTCAAGAAGAAGCCCCACTCAGGCTTCTATCCTCTCCTCTCCTCCTCCTTCTCGGCTTCCTTTTGGAACGCACTCCGAAGCCGCGAGCCCGCCGCAGCCCTGCTGTGTTTCAAATGGCACGCAGCGCCGCTCGTTGTGCCTCCACGAGCGGTTTTCCGGTGGGGCTAGACGTGGATAACGGGGCGTGGTCGCACAATGTCTGTTCAAATGTGCGAATTGAACAGGGGTTAAGAACGCAAACCCAGCGTTAACAGAGTGGCATGTTGAACCCCAGGAGTATATATATATCACACGGTAATGTTCACGGTTCTCGTAGTCGTTAAAGTGGTACAACCGCCGCCGCGCGCGCTCTCTTCCTGCCCACACTCAGCACGCAGTCTGCGTCTCACGTCACTCACCCAACGGTCCGCTCCGCCGTTTTATTAAAGGTGCAGTGCAACTGTTAACCCAGTGCCAGCGACCCAAGTGCCGCTCGAACCTGTCACACCTAGTTTCGACATAGCTAATCTGCAAGCTGCTGCTTGAGTCATAGGTGGATGTTTTCCTGGTCGTTTATGATTCATGTTCCATGAATCAACTTTCCAAGTTTCTTTGAAATGTGTGGCATTGGGTATTGTCATTTGTTTTTGTAACAACCATTAAACGTAATAAACATTATTTATTTTGTTTATTTATGTATTGTGAGGGACAATGACAATGTTGATGATAGTACTAATCATAATAACCACAACATTTTTTATTCAAGTTCCTGTAAGTGTTCTTTGTAGTATTATTCCGCTTGAACATGTGCAGCTCGGTTTCAACTAAGCATATTGTAGAACAGCTGACTGTCACCGCAAATTAAGAGGAAGTGAGTCATGACATCAGCCTCAGGTTAGCATTACCCCAACCTTGCCAAACACATTGTTTGTCTTGACGAGGTACTCAAACATTCGCAGTTACAAACTACGCACTCAACCAGTATCATTTTGAGTTCCTCATTACCCAGTGCATGTGATATTCCTTTTCATCCTGTTTCATTGTTGACTGGAATTCATACCACCTTGCTGTGTGCACATTCTACTTAGCTCTGACTCCTTCCTGCTCACCTGGTTCTATGTAACAACATGTCCCAATGTCTAGGAAATACACAAGCAAAGTTCAATGTGGTAACATTTTGTCTGGGTTCACCGGGGATGTGATGTGTGTGTGTGTGTGTGTGTGTGTGTGTGTGTGTGTGTGTGTGTGTGTGTGTGTGTGTGTGTGTGTGTGTGTGTGTGTGTGTGTGTGTGTGTGTGTGTGTGTGTGTGTGTGTGTGTGTGTGTGTTTTTAATTGATCATTACACATCAACCCAACTCATTCATGATTAAGCTTCATTCTGACCTCATCACTGCTACATGACTGCATGGCCCTCCTGGGCGCTGCGGCGGTGATGATAGCATCAAATCAATATCATTTTAATCTATGCTCATATCATAGGGTGTGAGTTGAGCCGTCAATGAGATGAGCCGTACACACACGCTCAAAACACACACACACACACACACACACACACACACACACACACACACACACACACACACACACACACACACAGACACACTAGCTTGCACAAGCACACATGCACACATATATGCATGCATACAAGTACACCCACAAACACACAAACACTCGCACACACACCCAATTACACCCGCACACACCACACACACACACATGTACACACACAAAAAAGCAAACAAACCCACAATACACGATACACAATTGCTCCGACAAGCACAGACGCACAGACATACACACGCACACACACAATCGCTCTCACACACACACACACATACACACACACAAACACACCAACACACACACACCGCTACTATAACTCAATACTTTTGACTGGAGGGAAAAAACATGTGGATTGGCCTGTCATGTGGTCAGACAAAGTGCCTTGCAGCCAGTCAGCCTCGATCCCATCACAAAAAAACACACAGACAATGGGGGAGAATGGTCTTTGTGTGTGTGCGTGTGTGTGTGTGTGTTTGGGTTAGAATGTAGAGAGAGTGGGGAAGGGGGGGGGGGGGTCCTATTAGAGCCTTGTGATGTGATTGTCACATGGTTGCAATGCATCGCTTTGAATTTCCTAAGCAGTGGAATCAACATTCTGTGGAGTCATCAAGGTGGTGATGCTAATTACTGACAAGGATTTTCATTCACGAACGTGGCAGCGTTGCTGGCCTTATGACACGCTGCCTGCCGTACAACACACTGAGCAGGGAGTTCAGTGGGGTTGTGTGTGTGGAAACTAACAGCTCTCCATTGTGGCGCTGGAGGTGAGGTGTGTAGAGTGACACCCCGAGAATCAGTACACATACCCCCAACCAGGACGTCTTGACTGGGGGGAAATGACGATGATGGTGTTGTATGATATAATGATTAATTAAGGAGAGGTCACGCAGTCATTTTCTCTTTCATTTCAGAACAATGAGGACACAGAGGCCGGGTTGCCTAGATAAGTTCAATTCAATATAAAATAAACAAGGATTTAAAGTTTTGAAGTTGGCAAAGTGTGAATTGAGTTGCAGTTTGGATATAATTCCCTGTTGAATGTAATTGAAGTAATTGGAAATTACCTTGCCCTCATTTTATTTCATGGTGTTCTTTCATGGCCTTGAACTTTGATTGCACTGTCTTGATAGACTTCAACTGTCGTGAGCAATCATTTGCCAGTTTATTAGGTACACCATGTACCTTTGTAGCTGGCAAGCCATGATAGATACGGAGAAAGTGTCTCATACATGTAATGACACTAAATGCCCCAAACTGCCTTTGTGGAATAATTCTTACATGAACATACCTGCTGTCTATAATGATTATTCTGTATACATAGAATAGTAATTTGTACAAGTTTCTTAGTGGCTCATAGGTCTTCTTCCATAGATCCAGAAGCTTCTCATCTCCCTCTAGGTAAACATTAGCTCGTCATATGTTCCTCTTTAGAGGGAAATACAGGAGCAAAATAACAAAGACTAGATACTGTGACAGCACTTTAGTCTACATAATAATAACGAAACCACAAATAACAAGGAAGGGAAAAGGGAACAACAAATGTGTCTTAGCTACATGTAGTACATTCTAGAAGGGGGTTGTTGAACCCGCTCAGCTCCAACCCTTAATCCCATGTGCATGTTAACAACAAATCATAATAATATATTCATTATCAGAATTCGGGTTCTAGGGACACAGCACACAATGTGGAAAGGCGACCTTGAATTAATTGTTTACATGTATCTATTGGTATTTCAAACATGTCTCCCGGCAATGTCTATTATTCTTTATGATTTAATGCATATTTCAGTTGAAACGAAGCGTGCATTCAAAATCTCAATCCAAGGTCTTCGAAGCATTGTCAAGGGATTGCTCTCCAAGGCCATCTTGTGGCTAGTATTCACCACTGCAAGTGCTTTGAGGCGAGAGGCGTGCGGAGTTCTTTGTTATACTTATTATGAATTATGAATGTAATTGGATATCATTTATTCTTCGGTCTGGGGTAGTTTGTTTTACCGTCACCAACCATTTGACCCTAAAGCAATTATCAGATAGCCGTCCAGCTGGTTCCATCGTCTCATGTTGCTGCTTTTTCAATTATTTTATCTTTAGCCCAGATTTGTCCTTGACTGATTTTTCGATGAGTGAGAAATGGAAGACACCTTTTCAAAAGATCATGCACGCTAATAGTTTTCATAGAGCCCTACTGCAGTACTCTGGATTTTCCAGTGGAGGGCAGCAGGGTTACAGTGCCGGTTGATGGGCCGTCGCATCAGGTCACAGAAGATTGAGATGGTTTTTATTAGGAAAGGTAAAGAATAAAATACAATTATGTATATCTTTTTTAAAAACAATCTTTTTTATTTCCAAAAGATGTAATTGTGCATTCGTATTAATATTTGGGGCGGATAGTGTAATAGCAAGTGGCTAGACCTCTAACCAAAGGGTACTGGGTTTGATGCCCAGTCTACCTGGTTTGATCCCACAGCCTATTGGCAGTACCTAGACTAAGATGTCCAAGTTACATTTATCCAAATTTGACAGAGCATCCATTTCAAACTCACATTTCAATGCATGAACTATCTAAGTGGTGTCCGTTTGTCTATGGCTGAGGCTGTGGACGCACTCAACATAAAGAATAAATACCCAAGGAAGTAGTGAAAGGTTGGAGTGTGTGTGTGCCAAGTCCAGTGCTAACCCCCTCACGCACAAAGCTGAAGCCATCTGTGGAGGAGCCCACACTCCTTTGACCTGCTTCACAAAGCGCCTGAAAAAAGAGGAACTAAGAACAAGAGAATACATCATAAGGGACCGGAGGAAACAGCTGAATGAGGCATTAGACAGGAAAGAAAAGGGAGATGTTTGAGGGAGAAAGAGGGAGCGCGAGCAAAGACACAGCAGTCTTTTATCCCCACCACAAAGCATGCCTTTCATGTGTGGAATTTTGGCCATCATTAATAATACATACAGTTTGGCCCGGCCCTGTGCGCCACATTTGTAGAGGCCAAAGGGCACCGTTTTTGGGAGTCCCACTCCACCATCAAAAAAGGGAAGTGGCTACGCTCACTTCCTGTCCGAAGCGGATGGCGGGGATTGAGTATATGTACAAAAGTCAACAGATGTGCATGCATGAACCAAGAGTCCATGCAGAGTAGAAGCTGAACCAGAGAACATGGATGGGGTGAACGACAGTGATGGGTGTGGAAGCCTCGAAGCAAAGTTAAACTGTGTGGACCTCGTGGCACTGCGGTGCACAGTGACCCATTGAGGAATGTGTGGTCACTGTGGGACAGTGTTGTGGTGCGACAGAAGGCCAGCAGAACAGCAATGTAATTACTGTGGGTGCCATCACAATGGGCGCAATTCATATGAATCTTTGTGTGTGAAAGTGTGAAGTGAGTGTCTGAGAGGGAGAGAGAGAGAGATATATAGACGACAGTTAGCACTCCCCCGCACACACACACACACACACACACAGACACACACACACACACACACACACACACACACACACACACACACACACACACACACACACACACACACACACACACACACACACACACACACACACACACACACACACACACACACGACACTGCGAGTACAAAGACATACACACACTGTGCAAGTACAAAGACACACACGCATACACATACACATACACACACAGACGCACACAGTGAAACTGAACTGCAGAATAAAAATTGGATGAGTTCTTTGGGGTCCTCTGTCAATTCCCAGGGAATTCTCAGTAGACGCCCAAGGGTGTAAATGAGGTCGGCGAGGTTACCCCTTATGTGTTTGCTCACTGCTTGAGCTCCCCTGCATTGACTGCGTGACCGGGCACTAGATCAAATGGCGTCTGTTTATAACCCTATCGCTCTGGCCTCTCTTAACCCCCGAGACTGCACGGCCCAAAGCTAACAGGGCCACCGTTGGGGTTGAATCTGTAGGTCTACCGGATGATCCTATGGACGTCCACGGTAGAATGAGCACCTGAGGGGGAGATGTACCGACGCCGCCCCGTCCCATTCCAGAGGACCTGCTTCAGCCCAAAGCAGAGCCCTCCTCTCAGCCTGCTGCATTGATGACCACTGAGCCGTAGCTGGTGGCAGTCAGCTGGCTATGTTTAGCAGGGGAATCCAGAACAGCGGATCAACTTACATAGACATTAGCATTAACCAAAGCAAAGGAACGCACACCACTCACACATGCATGTAAACACACTTACACATGCATGCAAACACACTCACACATGCATGTATGCACTCACGTGCACATGCACGCTGACCTGCCAATGACTCTAGTATACAGTATACAGTATACAGTATACAATATCAGAGGGATTAACCCGCAATGTGTTTTTTTCCCTTTGTGTATGCCATCATTACATCTTGGTCAGCCTTTAAGCTTATGCTTTCCTTACAGAGTTCTGTGTCTTTCACAAAGTTTGGGCTGTGGAGGTTAGAAAGAGATGTTGGACACATTTGAATTGACTAGATCCTTCCTCTCCAGTCTTTATTGCTCTCGTGCACAGGTTCAATGAAACACAAACACATTTGTTTTGGAGCACTGTTTAGTTGCACTGACAGAGATTCTAAATATTTATAATGACCATGACCAGGCCATTTGTGTGTGTGCTTGTGTGTGTGTGTGTTTGTTTGTCCATTTGTGCATGAGTGTGTGTCTGTCTGTCTGTCTGGCAAGGTGTGTGGGTCCATTTATGTGTGTGTGAGTATGAGTGTGTGTGTTTCTTAGCCTTGGGTCATGCCATTAATCATTCACAAACTCTTAGTATTCACCAGACTCTGACCCGGACACCATTTACGCCTTGTCTCCAAACACACACACGCACGCACGCACACACGATCGCACGCACGCACGCACTCACTCACTCACTCACTCACTCACTCACTCACTCACTCACTCACTCACTCACTCACTCACTCACACAGACACACACACACACACACACACACACACACACACACACACACACACACACACACACACACACACACACACACACACACACACACACACACACACACACACACAGATGGAGACACAAAGAAACAAACAAAAAGCCACAGAATCACACACAAGCACACACATAAAGAGAGAGGGAGAGAGAGAGAGAGAGAGAGAGAGAGAGAGAGGGAGAGAGAGAGAGAGAGAGAGAGAGAGAGAGAGAGAGAGAGAGAGAGAGAGAGAGAGAGAGAGAGAGAGCGAGAGAGAGAGAGGGGGGTTAATCACCAAGTCAAGGAGGAGAAGTCGTGTTCTTCGAGCGGTAAGTAGGCGAAGAGGGAGAGGTTGTGAGGTTAAAGCAAAAGCTCTTTTTAAAAACCAAAATAAACCTTCTCCCCCTTATGTATAACTTTCCGTTTTGTCTCTTTTTACAGCCCACCCCCCCTTTTTGATTGTATGGGAGCTCAGCAATATAAGGGAAATGTTTTGTCAGCCATTATATTGCTATAATGTAAACTATCCATTTCATTGCCCTAATGGAGTGAGAACATCTTAGTGTGTGTGTGTGTGTGTGTGTGTGTGTGTGTGTGTGTGTGTCTGTACGTGCATTTGTGCGTGTGTGTGTGTGTGTGCGTGTGTGTGTGTGTGTGTGTGTGTGTGTGTGTGTGTGCGTGTGTGTGTGCGTGTGTGTGTGTGTGTGTGTGTGTGTGTGTGTGTGTGTGTGTGGGGGTCTGTCATATAGTTGGTATGTGTTTTCTTATTCCAACGACTTCTTCCAAAATATACTCATCATGGCTTTTAGTGCACATTTATTGGTTGTAATAACAAGTTCTCTAAAGGTCACCGGCATGGGAAATAGCTTTAAAATAACGTCTTGTGCCTTATCAAAATAATTAAAAACAGCCCACACTAAACAATACATAAACCCACAATACACAGAAGTAGATACACCTGCTTCGATCTTCAGGGCCCACAGGCTTTCATTTCTGCCCAACACAGGGAACCAACACACACACACACGCACATGCACGCACATGACCATGTGTACACACACACACACACACACACACACACACACACACACACACACACACACACACACACACACACACACACACACACACACACACACACACACACACACACACACACACACACACACAAACACACACACACGCATCCTCTCTGGACATGGGGTCATGGTACATTAACCTTAGGGGTTCATCCTTTGCTCGACCACAGACCATAGTATCATATTCTGAGTAACACAAAGAGCTCAACCCAGCTCTCGGCCACGGCTCTGTACAGCAGTCACGCTGCATTCGTTGTCTTCAGCTGGCCACTGCTGAACATATAAAAGCAGTGTTCGCTGGAAGCCTGACTGAATGCTTTTGAATGCCAGTCATCAATGCATTCATTATCTAATTGCGCTGCCTGTATCCAAACAGAACAATAGCCGAATGTCAGTTTGTTCATATCAATGTTGTTCATTGTCATTTTATTTTGTTCACTTCATTGTATGTTCATAGAAATACTGCTTTATAGCCACCCCCCACCCACCTCCCCGCATCATTTGTTCTACACTTGAGTGCTAAGCTGGTGGCTTGAAAGAATATGGTTTGAATGAACGCTTAGAACGTAAACAACATGAAGGAGCATGTCTTAGTAGTGACTGCTTCCTACGGCTCCGTCTGAGTTTCCTTGGCCGTGTTATCTGGACTTAGCAGCTTCGCCTCTCTCTCTCTCTCTCTCTCTCTCTCTCTCTCTCTCTCTCTCTCTCTACCTCACTTAGCTGTGAACTTCACTTCCTTCTCCCTCGCCATCACTGAGATTTCCGCTCTCATCAGTGTACAGCCCTTTAGCATCACAGACCATAATGGAGCCTTC
>NC_082397.1:9403990-9407424 GCF_031168955.1 Gadus macrocephalus | reverse complement strand
ACAGGCAATTCAATCAATGTGGGGGCATCCAACCAGTTTATATGAATTGGCTCCCACAGCATTTTGTATGACACCCTATACGAAAACATAGAACACTTTCATCTTGTATTTCTTAAGAATAGAAAGCAGATGTTGATACAGGTCCAGCCCCTCCCCCCTCTCGTTTCCGGTCAGCTGACCTTTCTATATTTTTTTGAGTATCAAAATTTTCCCCTTCATCTATTTTTCCCCAAGGGAAAGGTAATGTGTAATATAAGGCAGCCAGGGGGAGGTTACATGCATGTTAACCATAGGTTTAAAATCGTGTGTCAAAATAAGAAGAGGTTACATTTTTCATTTTCCATAGTCGGTTCTGCTGCCTACGGATTTCTGAGAAGTCCCATTATCCAAAATGTTTTGCCCGTAGTTTGACCGTTGCCCAGATTTCATGAAGTGCAGGGACTCAAGATTAATAGGTAGACCGCTTTCTATCTTTCATCTGGTTGGTAATACACGTCTTTCTTCTGTTTAGGAATATATTGGGTTTAGTGCAGGGCAGAAAGGTTAACTTAACTCGAGGCCAGACAATACAACAAATCCCTTTGGGCCTCTTGCTTTGATCAGCAGAATCCTTCATAGTAGGACCGTTTGTACTCCTGGATCAAATTACACATCTGTGTTAATCAAAAGCTAGATCAATTATTATTTAGAAACTATGCATTGTACTCCCCCCCCCCCCCCCCTCCTCCAGCCCTCCCCCGCACATCTGCAACACTGATGCTTGGCAACGCTGTTTGAGGTATGTTAAGTATGGAACTTGATCACACTTAGAAAGTCAAATTTGAAGCAGAATGAAAAATGGGTAATTTTCTGATATTCTCAAAAGGTATTTGAATAGCAGTAATATCCAACGATTAAACTTTGGGAATGCTTCAAGCTCATGATTTTGTCAAGGTTAATGTAATGACGGCATAATCGTCATGGTAAAATGGGATACGTCTTTAGGGGTTGTTTGAGGATAAGGGAATTAGAAATGGTATGGTTAGGATAAGAAGTATTAAGGGGACAGATTTATAAATACATAACTAAAGGCTGTCCCAAGTAATGGTCAATCAAACATCGTCACTAACATTATCATCGATGCGTCGGAAAAACGACATACATTTTTTTCTGCTAAAATCGTACAATATTTAACAAAACCCAAGGTGCATTTTACAGATCATAGATAGCAACTATAGAAATCAAGAGCTGGATGTGAGATTCATCTGTTCACACGCACACACAACAGAGATACATCTGTTGCCTGCACCGTACACAACAGTACTGTGCATATCGGGAGGCCACAAATATGCAGACCTAATATGTTGCAAACACACACACCCCACAAGACCATGTTCAGGCCCAGGACTGGATCCAGATCAGGGCCCATGGGTCCCGGCCTAGGTCAGCTCCCAGGTCCGGGCCTAGTTCAGAGCCCAGGTCCTGGCCCTCTTACGGGCCAATGTCCAGGCCAAAGTCCGGCCCCAGGTCCAGGCCTAGGTCCAAGCCTAGGTCAGTGCCAAAGTCAGGGGCCCAAGTCCAGGCCAAAGTCTAGGCCCACGTCCTAGCCTATGTCCTAGACCAGGTCCGGGCCCATTTCCTAGCCCAAGTCCTAGCCTATGTCCAGGCCCATGTCCGGCCCAGGTCAGACCCCAGTTCAGAGCCCATGTCCCAGCCTATGTCCGGGCCCAGGTCCTGGCTTATGTCTTGGCCCAGGTCAGAGCCTCCTGTCCCCGTTCTCCCCATGCTCCGCCAGGCTGTTGAGTGCCGTCTCTTCGCTCTTGGAGTGTGGCTGGCCGTCGCCCTTCCTGGAGTTCTTCTTGGTGGCGCGCGACAGCTTCCTCCGGAAGGTGTCCCCGGCCAGGAAGTACAGGATGGGGTCCACGCAGCTGTTGAGGCTGGCCAGGCCGCGCGTCACCTGGTAGGTGGCGTACACCCGGTTGTTAAAGTCGCACATATCGGGGCTCTGGAAGTACAGCCTGGCCCTCATGTTGAGGTTCTTCATGACGTGGAAGGGCAGGTAGGAGATGGCAAACACGGCCAGCACGATGATCACCAGGTGGATGGACTTGCGGCGCAACGGCGCGTTGTTCATGTCGTTGCTGATCAGCGCCTTGGCGATCATGCCGTAGCAGCCGAGGATGATGAGGAAGGGGATGCAGAAGCCGAACACAGTCATGCACATGCTGTAGATGAAGTAGCCCGGCAGCTCGTCTTCCGTGGTGGTATCGTAGCAGGTGGTGGCGTTGCGCTTCGGCCCCGTCCGGGAGTAGTACAGGATGGGCGAGATGCCCACAATCACCACCACCCACACCAGGGCGCTGTTGATCACGGCGTTCTTTTTCTTGAGCCGGCCCAGGGACTTGAGCGGGTGCACCACGCCGCTGTAGCGGTGCACGCTGATGCAGGTGAGAAAGAGGATGCTGCCGTACAGGTTGACGTGGAAGATGAAGCGCTGCAGGCGGCACATGACGTCGCCGAAGATCCAGTCGGTCTTGTTGAAGTAGTAGAAGATGAGGAAGGGCAGCGAGAGCACGTAGCAGAAGTCGGCCAGCGCCAGGTTGAACATGTACACGGAGATGCTACTCCAGGGGCGCATGTGGCACACGAACATCCAGATAGCCAGGCTGTTGCCCACCAGCCCCGTCAGGAACACCATGATGTAGACGGTGGGCAGGTAGTAGAACTGGAAGCTCTTGGTCAGGGAACATCCTCGGCTTTGGTTGTGTAGCTCGGTGACGTTCAGCAGGGAAGTCAGGTTCAGGCCAGTGGTCATGGTTGGAGTCGGGGGGAACTGACGGTTGATTCACTGCGTTGGTGAGATTAATACACAAGTTTATAATTACATAATTATTTAATTATTATTATTATTATTATTAAGTAATATTATTGTAATTTTTATGTCGCTGTTAACATGCAATCACGAGAAGGTTGAAGATAAGGTGAGTGAGGTATTAATGAATAACACGCAGTGGCAGACTACGTGGTGGAGCTGCGGTTATTCACGCTCAAAGGGGAAATCGCTGAATTATTCGCTTGCACAAGACCGCACTTGTTTACTTATATAAAACAAAACACAACGCAACCAATAACTGCAACACTCACCCACCGTTGACACGGACTTGTTTTCCACATTCCTAATAACCTAAACGTCCCGGTTTGCAGTGATTTCGTTCACCAAACCGTCAGGTGTATTCTCTGTCCCGCAGGTCGGAAACGTTGTCTGTCCATTAAAAGTTCACCCGCGTCCAGGGTTGTGCGCTTACACTTCAAAAGGAGAAAAGTATATGCCATTCGTCATGGACGACATTTCCTCACAACAGCAGTAGTAGAGAGAGACAGATAGACAGCTGCGTGCTCTGGCATGGGAACAGGACTTGTAGAGAGGGGCTCCGCGGAGCACTCGGGCTGGACGA
>NC_082397.1:9376490-9401490 GCF_031168955.1 Gadus macrocephalus | reverse complement strand
TGCATTCTTCATATTAACAACTCCACAGAGTCTTGTTAGTTCTCTCTGCTCGTCCTTCCTCATGTTTGGCTAAACGTAGCCCCCTCCGCTCCGACTTTCCCAGCTGATTGTATGCAGACCCATTCCCCCTTTTATCCCAGAGGTAATCAAAATAGCAGGGATTAGGCACAGGAGAGAGAGCTTCTCTTTGTCTAGGGCCTTGACCTGCAGTTTCAGTCTGCCTTGCTTGGCTGCCTCACCTGACACCCAATCACCGTCTGCGGTGGATTATGCTAGCACTGTTCCGCCGTCGCTGTCGTTCACGGCCACTGAGGCGTGTCGGAGTTGATCTAACGCAGCAGCCTGGGCGGGTTAAAGCCACACACTGTATTTGTTATTGTGCGTTCTTCTTTAACTTTGTGTCAGGTTGCTGGTGCTGAAAATGACACGTTTAATAGGAGGAGTGTTCATTTGTGCATCTTTATGCACCTCATTTGCAGAATCATCCCAAAAACCCTATCGCTCATCTAATTACTTGTCTGTTTCATATTCTCAAGCAATCAAGTATACATATATATAAATATATAATAAAATAAATCTGTAAATATATCTATTTAGTTTATATGTCCATTGCTTTCTTTCTCCTTCATAACCAACCCCAAAAAGCGCACACAAATTCTCCCCCCCCACACACACACACACACACACACACACACACACACACACACACGCACACGCACACACAAACACACACTAAGAAACACACAACCAGTGATTCAGAAGACCATCTTCACTAGCACTGATCTTCCTTATCAGTCATGTAGCAGGCTGGGTTTAGCACATTTAATTATTCTTTGCTCCACAGTCTCTCTCTGTTTATTCCAGGCCTTCTCTCAATCTCTCTCTACACTAAATGTCAGGTATTTGAATTTGTATCCACATAATTATTCCGAACCTTATTATTAATAATATTGTTATCATTGTTATTTTATCAAATGTTGTGTTATTATAATAATTATATTATAACAGCATATCTTCTGTAACCGTGTTCCCGTGTAGAAACGCTGTGGTACACATTCAAGGCCACTTTGTTGCGCTGGTTTCCCACCAAAAAAAGAAGAAGACTCCGCGCTGTATACAAAAAAACACTCGAGGAGGAGAGCAGTTGCTAAACCTTTTAGATTGAGCAGAAAATACATTTTAATGTACAGTTAGTAATCAAATTGATCAAGGGGCTGCATTTAAATCTGGCAAAAATAATACAAATCAAATCAAACAAAACAAATTCGACAGAACTCCAACGTCGGCCAGCTGGTGGGGGG
The DNA here is from genome assembly GCF_031168955.1 of Gadus macrocephalus. Classification (NCBI taxonomy): domain Eukaryota; kingdom Metazoa; phylum Chordata; class Actinopteri; order Gadiformes; family Gadidae; genus Gadus; species Gadus macrocephalus. The sequence continues at coordinate 9,400,189 of NC_082397.1, read as the reverse complement.
AGGCGATGACTTCATCGTTTGCATATCAGGCTTCCACACAAATCCTAACACGAAAAGACATAGGGCAGTTTTTTATCTTATCCAACCTTGGACCTGGTTTGAAAAAAGTGCATTTTCGGCCAGCTGGATCTGTCTGGACGGCCGGCCCGAACGCACCAGACTTCTGCTTTTTCACTTTTTAATTTTTTTCGTGTGGACAGGAACATTGGTTGGCGCCAGTCTCATGGCGCTAGTCTGCCCCTCCCACACACTGCTCTGATTAGCTGGTTGTGTGCTAGCAGCAGCACACAACCAATCAGAGGCTCAGATCCTCAGACGCCAACGCTCTCAGACTTTGCATGTTGAATCGGACAAGACACCACCCGAGGGGTTCCGAAAGCTTCCAACACTGCTGAACCCACCAAACAAATTTGTTCCCGAACTCAACTGAGTCTCCCCAAACGTTTGAGGTGGCCAACGGTTGGGCCAGTGTGTAGCAGCCTTACCGTCTTGCTGCTAGCATTCCTCTGCTGGCGGCTCTCTCTCAGCGTTGTCCAGCAATCCCCTTTTACCAAGTCACCTATTAGTCTCCTTGTGATTCTGTTCTCTGTCAGAGATGCTGGAGCCAGCACAAGCACTTTGTGAATGTGAGTGAATACTACTAATGTCGTTTAATGGGGTGTGTAATTACATACTATGTATTAACTGACAGCAGTACAAAAATAAACGATTCCTCAGTGTTCGTTTAATGGCACAGGTGTTGAGTGTTATTATGTGTCCCTTGTTGTTTCGAGAATGTAGCATCCCTGCTACACAAACTGAACCGAAGCACTGAAGAACTGGGGTGTAGCCTGCTGTCACCCATGAAGCACACACACACACACACACACACACACACACACACACACACACACACACACACACACACACACACACACACACACACACACACACACACACACACACACACAGACATACACACAAATACACACACAAACACACACAAACACACACACACACACACACACACACACACACACACACACACACACACACACACACACACACACACACACTCACACACAAACCGATAAAGGTCAGGTGCATCATGGGGCTCTTAGATGCTCTGACCACAACTGTGATCAACATGCTTAGTCTTTTGCCTAAGCCCACCTTCTGCAACCTATACCCTCTCTCTCTCTCTCTCTCTCTCTCTGTCTCTCTCGCTCTCTCTCTCTCTCTCTCTCTCTCTCTCTCTCTCTCTCTCTCTCTCTCTCTCTCTCTCTCTCTCTCTCCTTTCTCTATCTCTCTCTCTTATTCTGACTCGCTCTCTCCATCTCACGGCAATTTTTTTGTCCCGAGTGTGTTTCAAGCTTTATTTTCTTTTAATTCATCATCATCTCTCCCTTTAAATCACCTGCCAGCTTCCCCCCTCCGTCGCTCGGTGAGTAACTGACTTTGATCAGCCGATCAATGGGGCTGAATGCCATCCAGGCTCTCTGTCCAGCAGTGTGAAGGTCACCGTGTGTCCTCTGGGCAAACCCACCCCCATCATTCACGTCTCTGCTTTAGCATGTTGCACCACCGTTTGTTGTTGTAGAGCCAAGTCTATTTTCCCATCTATGTTGGATTTTATTAGACAGCTTTTTAAATTATTCTAAAGCCGTAGCCTTCGGCCGCAACCCAAGAAATAAGAGGGAAAAAAGGAGAAGAATTTAAACAGGAATTAGATTGGAAAAGCTGGTGTCTTTAACTGTGGAGGAGAGAAGGCGCTGTTCTTGCTCTGCTGAGCAGCAGACGATATCTGTCTACACATACCTTTTGGGGGAGTGAGTCAGCGCTTCTTGTGTTTTAGGGTGGCATCCATCAAACCACAGACCTACCGGGCAGCCTCATCAGACTGATGAGCTTCCCCTTTCCCTAAAAGTCTCAGATCCTATAAAATACTTGGCTTTTGTTTACGTTGTGTCTCTCTCTCTGCGCTTCATCCGTGGCGAGTCCCATGAGCTCCTCCGGGACCTCGACCAATAACACGGCTTCAAGTGGCACCACAATGTTTACGCCACTTTGTCAACAAACTGTTATTTACACATGAATTCCAGTTTTTTTAAACAGAAGCAGTTCGCCCAGTAAACGTGAGTCTGCGCACACGGTACGCAGCTCCGCTGGGCAAAAAGGTTTTCTTTTTATCTGTTTGATCGCGCAACCTCAGCAAGATGAACAGGAGCCCGCAATCCCCGACCACCGCAGCACCACTACACATCTATAAACACGACTGGACCCCGTATTTCAAATTAAAAGCTATCCATAAACAATGAAATAGTTGTGGTGTTTCACATTAAAAGTGCCCGGGACATCCCCTCACCGCTCTGCAATTCATCCCAGAAATGACTTCAAAAATAAATAACCAAAACGTAATGCTGTTGCTGTTCAGAAAAACTGGCATTGTCAAAAAAACAACATGACGACAACAACAACAACAACAACAACAACAACAACAACGGCACACAGGCAAACATACAATGTGCCAATTGACTTGAAACACAATAAAGGGCATCCACATGGGAAATGGTCAAGGTCCTAATGGTCACGTCTGTGGGTCTGAGGTCAGGGAACTGGCCCTATTGGAGGTGATGGTGCTCAGGGTGTCTGGGGGGAGTGGTGGCTCCAGCCGGGGGGTTAATGGAGCACATTAGGCCCGGGCTCTGGTGTTGCCCCGGGGGTGAGCTAGATGCTGACTCACCGACCACTCTGGAGGAGGTGGGAGGTACATTACCGTCAGTCTACCTCCCCGCATGGTCACTCTTTCCAAAACGCTCCCCTCGTCATTGATCCACGGGCGCACTCTCAGATTAGATTTTTTTATTCATTTGTTACCGTCGATACTCTCTTGGGTGGCAAAAAGTCTTTCCTCACAGTGTGCATTCCTTTAGTGATGCTGAGTTAAATATGAAACAATGTGTGTGTGTGTGTGTGTGTGTGTCTGTGTGTGTCTGTGTGCAGCTGAATATGTGTATTTGTGCATTTTATTTTGTGTGTTATTTTAATTTTGTCAATGTGTGTGTGAGTGTGTGTGTGTATGTGTGTGTGTGTGTTTGCGTGCAGCAGAATGTGTGCATTTGTGCATCTTAGTCTGCTTGTCTGTCTATGCATTTGTCAATGTATGTGTGTGTGTGTGTGTGTGTGTGTGTGTGTGTGTGTGTGTGTGTGTGTGTGTGTGTGTGTGTGTGTGTGTGTGTGTGTGTGTGTGTGTGTGTGTGTGTGTGTGTCGTGTCGGTGTGTGTGTTTGCACGCTTGTGTATGTGTGTGATTGTGTGCGCGTGCCTGCTTGTGTCTGTGGGTACCCGCGCGCAGCAGAGTCTGAGTGTTGGTCTGCATATTTGTCAATATATGTGTGTGCGTGTGTGTGTGTATATGTGTGTGTGTGTGTGTGTGTGTGTGTGTGTGTGTGTGTGTGTGTGTGTGTGTGTGTGTGTGTATGTTTTGTAAGCATTACCCTGTTTGAATGTTGTTTTATTCCTTGAGTGCATAATATTTGATCATCAGAGTGGCGCCACCTGAACCTTAGCTACCTCCCATCAATAGCATCTACCCCCCCAAGTGCACTAGTAATTGGAACGACTCCCATCCACTAGGCACGTTTAATGGAATGGATCCCAGGGCTGAGAGTGGGCTCCTCTAACCAATGGAAAATAAAGAAGCACAAAGAAAACGACTACAGGAAAACTTAATGTTTCCCCATTAGGCGGCCAGTTTTACCGAAAGTTATGCCAGCTTCCTGTGTTTAAAAGCACACCTTGAAAGATAATTCATGAATCATAATTTTAGTGGATCAAAATACAGTTAATGCATCATAATGTGGGTGTTTTTTTCCGCAGTGACAGTAACAAATGATGAGTACTAGTAGCTTGACGCTGGCTAGAATGATCGCAGTGTTGTTAGGCGTACATGCCTCCACATGCTGAGCGGTAACGACATTCAGCACGAGAGAGAGAGAGGGAGAGAGAGAGAGACAGACAAAGGGACCAAGAGAAATGTATTAGAAAAAGACGAGCAGAAATAACATGATGCAACAGGTATTCACACATGCACACTCAGTCTTGCTCGTTGGCTATAAAGGGTCACCCTCCTCCTGATTGACAATAATGTTTTACCTTTCTGCTGATGGCTACAACCTTTCACCATTCTGCTGACTGCAGATTGGCTTATTTTAATGAGTATTATTATTAATGTTGTTAATAGAATATTAGTATAGGCTAGATTGGTAGTGGAGGGCTTATTCAAATAAAAAGCAAAGATCTTTGAAAGGCTATTGTTTGATGTAAACATGTGAAACAGCTGACAAGGTAAACCCTGGTCTATTAGCCTTAGCCTTTGATGCTGCGAGATTAACAAAGTTATAGTACTTGTAATATCCAATACACAAGCGCCTACTGTATGTATTTTAATTGGCAACATCCGTCTCCTCTTTTTTACTCCCGGCGTGTTCTCTACACTCAAGTCGATATTCTGCCACCCACACACGGTCTGAGGACGGCACGGGTTCCATTCAAGAGTTTGAAGTGAGAAAAATGATTAAATAAACTGTGTAGTGAGGACCAAAAAGGATCAGAAAAGCGAGAGAGAGGGGAGAGAGAGAGAGAGAGAGAGAGAGAGAGAGAGAGAGAGAGAGAGAGAGAGAAAGAGAGAGAGAGAGAAAGAGAGAGAGAGAGAGAGAGAGAGAGAGAGAGAGAGAGAGAGAGAGAGAGAGAGAGAGAGAGGGAGAGACAGAAAGAGAGACACAGAAAGAGTGACACAGAGAGGGAGAGAGACAGAAAGAGAGACAGAAAGAGAGAGACACACAGAAAGAAAGTGACAGAGAGGGCGAGAGAGAGAGAGAGAGAGAGAGACACTCTCAACCATGACCAACCCCAAAGAAAAACTGCACAGTGAGTAGGATCAAATAGGACAATTCACAGTATATTTAGTCATGGCAATTCATTCATGAAAGATTGCGTCTCGGACAGATGAGACATCTAGACACAATAGTTGCAGGAAATAAACCTATGCAAATTTAATTCTGCATACACCAGTCTCCTCTCATGCAGGATACAGCAGTCTCCTCTCACCAGAGTGAGCCCAGAATAGTTTCACAGAGCTATTTAAACAGTTTGCCCCCTCCCTGCAATGCAACTGTCTGCAACTGTCAAAGGAGGGAAATGTTTACCCAAAGGGCAGAATGCCTTTGTTCTCATGCCTAAGGGGATCATGCTTCCTATTTACCCCAAGGTTAAGTTAACGCTAGATAAAACTAGGAACAAATACAAGGATCACATACAAGGGATAGAAAATGAAACTAAAAGTTAACAACATGTTTTTTTCTATTACAACATGCAAGATGAAGTGAAACACTCAGCAACGACTCAGCTTGAAATTGAAAGAAGAAAAAAAAGGGAACAATATCTTGTGGAGACAGGAAACAATGCTGCTGTACATGTGGTGGGGAGTTACCCAGTGGGCCACAGACTCAATGAGGCCTTATCACCCAAACACGAGGTCTGTGTTACAGAACACCAGGGAGGGAGTTCAGGGAGCTCTGAGGGAGCACAGGAACGGAGGAAGAGGAAATGGAGGGAGGCTTCAATTGCTATCCAAAAATATCTATTTTTTATAGCGATTTTCTTTTTAATAATACATTTAACAAATATATTCGTACTTTTGGTGATCAGGCAGACACTTGTATCCAAACGGACTCACAAATGAGGCTGAAAACAAACGACCATAGAAGATATAACTAGAGACGCTCCATTTAGCAACAGGCTAAATAGACAGGGTGAGGCGGTCTGAATGGCTCAATGGACAGTGTGAAGCCGTTCTATTAGGCCCTTCTGAACTCAGCTCACACTGTGAGGATGAGTTCAGAAGGGCTTCGTAGAACTATAACAGATTCTTAGAAGGGCTTTCATTAAGAAACATGGATCTAAATGTTGCTTCACTAATGGCTCCTTAGATCATAGAGCAGATGTGCAATACATCTTCACTAGCTATGTGTATAAAACAAGCATCGTTACCCTCCCCATTAAACCAAGGCAGAGTAATATCCATATCCCCTCCCAGATTGGTTGGTATTCTCTGCTTTCCTCCATCTCCTTCCTTCTTCTCCTGCTCCTTCCTTCTGCTCCTTCCTTCTTCTAACTTAAGTGCAGGAAGCACCACCGATTTTTAAATTGTTTGGAAGTTTTGGTCTGGCTGGTCACACATTTTCCAGACCTAATAAGGCGAGAAATAAAAAAACACACACACATGCGCACAGACACACAAAGACACGCACGCACACACACACAGACACACATAAACACACACAGACACACATAAACACACACATACACCCCCACACACACACACACACACACACACACACACCCACACACACCCCCACACACACACACACACACACACACACACACCCACACACACACACACACACACACACACACACACACACACATACACACACACACACACACACACACACACACACACAAAGACACACACGCGGACAAACACACACACATATGATATATCAAGGTAAGGTCCCGGGGAAATGGCGACCTGCTGCATCAGCATCTTTGTGTCAGAAATGGAAGCCCGCCGCTGGGGCGCGTGTGTGTCCCTGATAAGGACCCAGACATAGTTATATGTTTCTAACAGAGCTTTATAACCGAGTGTGGTATTTTTCGGGGCGGGTCTGGCTTGCTGGCTGGATAAGAATGCGAGCTGGCTGCCGATCACAGATGGAACGGAGGAAGGGGCCTGGGAGACTGAATACATAGCAGGGACGGAGTGATGTTGTGTTCTTGCGTTGTGTGGGTGAAGAAATTGGGTGTGCGTGGCTGGGTGGGACCGCCCATGCTTGGTAAGGGGGCATTCATGCTGTTGTAAGACACCCATGGCATATTCAAATTATTTGAATTATGATTATTACCCTTTGAAGCACTCAACGTTTTGTGATTGTTGTTGTTGGTGCGCCCCCATGAAGAATAATGTTTCAGTCTCATACCGTTGATCTGAGTTTTATGAAAAACCAAAAACTTATCGTAAATCAATCCAACATTACTGCTGGAGTGAATGAGGCAACACTCTAAAAAGTAGACATTATGTCTACTGATCCATACTGAAGTGTCTTGTGGTACCAGTTGTGGACATTTTTGGGATAAATATGGTGCCAGGATGTGTTCGTTTAATGTACACAGTGTTATTTGTCCGGAATGTGTTACACAAATCCAAACAATCCTCCACGTTCTAACCATAAACACAAATTGTTTGAACAAAGCCCATTTCTAGCGAAATCCAGCATATCTATCAAATTCTGATTCTTGTCGTTTCCAAACCTGTGGTTTTTCTGTTAATCGCCCAGCCTACAATCCATGTGAAACAAGTCGCACCGAGATTCCTCGACAACATACCCCCCCCCCCCGCCCCCCCCCAAAACCCTTAACGTTGTCAGCGGATGAGGGATGCGTCGGTCCTGAGCTGTCAATCGACCCGTCTGGGGGCCGATCGGATGCTTGTCAACGTGTGAGTCACGAATGAATGGAAGGACGTCAATTTCACTCTCCGTTCTGATGGCTGCTAGGCGATACGATTTTGAAGAGCTCCATGCATGTGACAGGAGATAAGGAAGAGTTGGTGGAGAAAAAATAAAGTAAGCGGTTGGGGTGTGGTTGGGCGGGTGGGGGAGAGAGGTGCTGCTGCTGGGGGAGGAGGGGGTGGGTGGGTGGGGAGATAGTGAGAGGCAGAGACAGACATAAACAAAGAGGCTTCTTGAAAAGTATTCATAAGAGAAAGCATGTAATTAAGCACACACACGCACGCAGGCACACACACACACACGCACGCACGCACGCACGCACGCACGCACGCACGCACGCACGCACGCACACACACACACACACACACACACACACACACACACACACACACACACACACACACACACACACACACACACACACACACACACACACACACACACACACACACACACACACACACACACTACCAATGGGGGAGAATCTGTCAGTGTTCCAAGTCTGATTAAAAAAGCCAAAAACAAACGGGCCACTGCCAGTATCTCCACCCCCACAGTGCTGACAGCTCAGAATGGTGTGTTGTGACAGTGGAGCTGGATTCAGACCCGTTTCAGCTGCAGTCCTACCCACCGCCTCCTCTGTTCAGCGGTTTGTCCGCCGAGTCGGAACACACAGAAGATAGTTCAGAAGAAACTTGAATCTGCAGCTGTTACTACAAGGCTTTCCTTTTTTTATTCTCCTCCCGCTCTCTCTTCCTGTATGCTCCGACATTACACTGAGATCTTTCTATTCGGCCTTTGTCTTCCTTCGTCCTCGAAGACACCGCCAGCCTCATAGAATCGCTCCTCAAATAGAAACCACTAGCAGGACGCAAATCGACTGCGATAATTACCAACAATTAACGGGATATCCCGACAAACTGCATTACAGTAATGGGCTGAACACTTAAGCATTGTGCATCCACATGTCGTCTGGACCAATCGTCTGCTTCCTTTGGCGGGCCCGGTTACTCTATGAAACATTGAGTGCTAATAGACGAAGGCCATCGTTACTTGAATGCCAGCCATTCTTTTCCGGGCACAGCTGCCCTTAATCTGCCAGTCCGTTGTTCCGGTGCCAAGAAGGCCGCTACCATAGTCAAACTTTTCACCAACGTCGCCACATCTTCCACGGCTACCAGAACATCATCAAGACCCTTGTTGTTTTGGGCACTTGGGGGGAATTGAGTTGAAGGTAATTAGTTTAGAGGTACTACCCCTGTGATGAAAAATCCTACTCGGCACTCTGTCGAAATGTATTTTTAGAAACTTGGTAATGGTGCAGCACTTATATTTTCTGCGGTTAGTCCAATTTGATTGCGTGCGCAGTCTCACTTATGAGTCCATTTATGCGCGGGGTCTTCTGCATAACCGAGAAGTTAAATAAATAAAAAGACTGTACAAGATTTTCATCCATTTTTAGTCATTCGAACTCTGGGAAAGCGCGAGAAATCTTGTGCAGTGTCCCTGTCGAGAAAGTTGTTGATGTAAACATTGTGAGATATAACTCTGGAGGTTTAATCAATAGCTCTCTTCTTTCCTGTGAAATGTAATTATCTTCAGCCTACAGCAAGTAGCACTCTCTCTCGTTCCATCAACATCCTCATATACAAACAAACAATGCACAGCCATACTCTCTCTTGGTTTGAGTTTGTCACACACGTAGTCAAAGTCAACTTATTTTATTTATAAAATGCGCAATAAAACAAATTCTTAGACATGGCAGCAACCAATTTGTGGTATTGTATCAATATTAAATGGATTAAAAATATTCATTAATAAGGGTATTAATAGCAAAGAAAATTGCAGAAATAACAAAAATAAAAGACACACTAGAAAAATAATCACATATTATCAATATAAAGTGTACGAGTGCCAATGAACATGAATGTTGAACTGTGGTGATGATCAGTGCATGATCAATGCATACATCAGGGTGATCACGTTATCACGCGATCAATGGGATCACATGATCAACCTGGCTGGGGGAGAAGCCTAAAGGCCTCAGGGGAAAGCTGTTAGCCAGTCTGGTAGTTCCAGCAGCACCATGAACCATCTATTAAATGGGTGGCTGTACACACAGAAGCTGTGTTCGAAATAGTTCCCTATTCACTCACTCACTATTCCCTATATAGTGTTCATGATATAGTGCACTATATAGGGAACGAACAAACGAAAATTCGGACACTACGCTGAACATTTCTAAACGTCATTTGCGTCAGTAAATGCGCCGGGTATTTGTGTGACGCAGACAGATGCGCCCACACACACATAAACAAACCTATAATATGTCCATGAAACAAACCGGGCACTCACGAGGAAAGCTGGAGGTTGTATTGATGTAGAATGTTACATTTCCTTGATCAAGGTTTTTTTCCTTAATTTTGAATGTTACATTTTAAATCCCAAATAAATTGTTGACATTTCTAAACGAAAGCCGGAGACTCCATCATTAAATGTATTAGTTTTCGCAGTTATTCAGCTTCTTCTTCTCCTCCGGAAAAACACGACCGCATTGCATTGTGGTATACGGGAGTAACATGTCAAACAGGTCAATCTCAAATTTTGGGTACTTTAAGTCCACTATATATAGTGCTGTAACATAATTCACAAATTCATACCAACAGGCCACATATGCCCTTGCCAATTAAAGAGGCTTCTTTCTCACGCTAAGGAGGGATCCTGAGCCTAGGGAGACGTCCAGCTCATACAGGAGGCCATTCATCATGTGTCAATTCTAGAGATACGAGCAGTCAAGATGTTCGAGAGACCCAGAAGCTCAAGGCCACAAGATTAACTGTAATTCCCGCACATAGCCATAAACCAAGTTGCAATGCCAACACCTAGCCGCACGGGACAGCATAAAGACACATACGGGTATCCAGGGGGCGGGAGTTCAGCACCATGCTTAGCCAATCAGAGCACATAACTGAGTACCACGCCTGCCCAGTAGATAAGTCACAACACAAAGCCCAGGGGGCTAGAACACTCCAGGTAACGCATCTATCTGATGCCCTACTAAGTGTATCTCCACGCGTGCATAATACAATCCCCCTCCTTTTGCTTCATAGAGACTAGTCCAAACCTTTGCAAATAAAGTGAGTTAAAGCGATCCTGACTCGGCAGACTTTTTCCAAAAATAACACTGCAGCGCATGAAATTAACCGCAGAGAATTCGAACACCACTACAAAATGGTGAGCACCCTATATAGTGCACTATATCCGTGACAGGGAACGATTTCGAACACAGCTAGAGAGTACGCCCAGCTGGTGGGGGGCAATGACGTCGTTGTTTGCGTTTCAGGCGTCCACACAAATCCTAACACGAAACCGCATAGGTCCGGATACATTTGAAACCACCCTGGGACATGGTTTCAGAAATGTGCGGTTTCGGGCACTGGATCTGCCGGCTCCGTCTGGACGGTCGGCCGAAACGCACAAGACTTATGCGGTTTCACCAAAAAAATCGGCTCCGTGTGGACGGGGCCTTAATCACGTAGTACCCGTCTCTCCGTTGTCCCCTGCGGTGCAGCCTTCTCACCAGGCCTCCCTCCCTCCCTTCTTCTCCCCCCTTTCTGCTCCCTCCCGCTCCCCTCTTTAATTGATCGTGTCTGGGATCTCAGGAAAGACATTCATCTTTTGTGACGGCCTTTCCTGGGTCCGCTCATTTCAGTTCTCCCCCCTTGCCAAGTGTTATCCTCTGGTTTAATTGAACGTCCCCCACCCCCCCCCCCCTCTTATCCCTCCATGTTTAATTTTCTACTTCCTGTTCTCATCCCACTTGTGATCTGATCGGAGCAGACCGTCAGGCCATTAGCGGCGCTGGTCTGAGGGAACGAGGAATTTGTTAAACTTCCCATGTTGTTTTCTAACAGGGGGGTCCGTCCGTACTCTTGCTGACGTACAGCCATGAGGGATATAGATGTCGGGATCTGTTGGAAAACGCGCGACATGATCTTCTGGAGAGATCGTTTGTCATGTGACCTAGTGGTGGCCCACGCTTAAGTGGGCCACCACTTAAGCGTGGGATAAGAACCCCTTTCTTAAGTGCATTGGAGAAAGGGGTTGACCTTGGATAACATACATGAACAAGCACACACAAACACACGCACACACGCACATACATGCACACACACGCAGACATACGAACATGAAAGCGCGCACGCCTCTACTCAGGAAAGGAGGCACATACACACACACACATATATATATACACACACACATATATATACACACACACATATACACACAAAAACAAATACACAAACACGCACACACATACACACACAGTAACACAGCAGGTTCCAGGTGCTCCTATCAGAACCCAAGTTCTGGTTCCCGAGTGTGGCTCTCACAGATACAGGCTGTCTCTATCCCTTCAGCCACCAGCTTCCTAAATAATATACCTGAGGGGCTTTTTGTTTGCTTTTATTTATTGGTACTGGTACTTTATTTGCGTACACTGTTGTGTATGATCATTATTTGTCTACAGTTTGTTAGATGCATTATTAATATGAGTGGTTTTTGGCCCAATTTGTCTGACCACATACCACGTATGTGCTCTGCCACTCATGATTATGATGGGAGTGCTATCTATGTAATGGTTGTTAGCTTTGTACTACTATGACTACTGTTGTAAAACAAGCCCCACAAGGAAATTAAAGATTATCTCTACACTATATCCTGCTACTCTACACTAACTCAAAGTCAACATAACACAACAGTCAGTCAGTCAGTCAGTCAGTCAGGCAGTCACTCACTCACTTATTAACTAATTTAGTCAGTCAGTCACTCAGTCACTCGCTCATTCAGTCAGTCTGTCACAAACTTGCTAACTAACTAACTCACTCATGAACCTCAGTATGACATCGTCTTCCTCCGTGTCGTGTCCCTGGTCAGGGCAGAGGGTGGTTCTAACTGAGGAGCAGAGTTTATGCTGGGAGACGGCTGATAAGTGAAAGACATCGACAGCGCAGCGGAGCGCTCCATCACACCCGGTGAGGACACACACAGGAGCCGCGTGATTGGATCAGAGCCGCTTCATTAAGGCTCCACAGGAACCAGACGACGGCTGATGCCTATGGAAAGAGAGCAGTGTGTGTGTCCATATCATGCGTCTGTGTTTGTGTGCGTTTGTGTGAATGTGCGTCTGTGTGTGTATGTGTGTGTGTGTTTTAGTGTTTGTGAAGAGGGGTTGTTGCATAAGGCTAGCGGTAAAAGAGAGAGAGAGCACGAGAGAGAGATAGACAAAGAGAGAAAGAGAGAGACAGAGACAGAGAGAGACGGTCAGCACAGAGATGCTTAGGAAGATGAAGAAAGCTGGAATTGAAACAAAATCACAGATTTAAGGAACAGAGGAGTGGGATGCTAATTAGGAAAAGGCTAATTACATACTGCCTGGCAGATCAGCTAATGGCATTTCTGGAAATGTTATTGTCTGTTTTTGTCTTTATTTATTTAGATATGTATCCATAGTCCTTTAATGGCGTATTTCCAACGGAGGGTGCAGGTCTGCATTTATTGAAGTCTATTTGAAAATGTTGTGCAAAAGTTTGGACGTCCTACATTGTTGCTCTTCGTTTATTGTGCGCGTTCTTCTTTTTCCTTGGATTTATTAGCATGTTAAACTGCGTCGGGCTGCGTCACGATGCTTAAGTAGCTGCTACGGCTACCGCCATACGGCTTAAACACCACCCTACCATAAGGGTAATGCCGTGAACGCGACCCGTATCTGAGCTGGGCTATGCCGCACCCTCCCTACTGGGCTGAGGAGTGCTGGGTCCGAAGCGTAGCACTCATGTACACGAGGCGCTGCAGGGGATTTTAGCTTGGCTGTTACCAAAAAATAAATGCTACCATCTATTGGCTAGATTGTGTATTGCACAATCAGGCACCTGCACAATTCTCCCTGAAGCGTGAAGCACTCTATTTATTAAAGGTTGGGTATGCGATTTGCGAAACGCCAGCAGATTTTGAAAATACACAACTCAAATGGTCCTACCCCCTCTCCTTCAACGCTGACTCTGACTCCACCCATTCCAAGTACCTGGACGCGCAATCATGCACGAGCGCGAACAGAGATGCGCGAGAGCGAGCCAGGCTAGCGTAGGTTTTCGTTTAACAACATGGCACTACATTCAGCTGTAAGTTGCACCCAGTACCGCGGGAAGTAGGGGTGCTGGGGGTGCTGCAACACCCCCTGTCCGAGGCCCTGTCTTATCACAGAAAACGATCATTTCTAAAAACTCAGGCCAAAGTGGAGATTTCTGAAAACGCCGGTTATGTGTTGTCGTGTCAATGGGGAGAAACGGGATTTTAGGTTCTGAAGCGTCACATTATGCACCAGGAAATGCTTAACGTCATGTGAGCGCCCGCTGTACCGTATTGGTCCGAATATAAACACAAACCCCATTGTAAGACGACCTATATTTGGAAAAAAGATTTGAAGACCAGATCTTGTTTTTATGAATAAATAAATTGTATTAATTGAAATAATATAGGCCTACGAAAATAAAAAGGCATAGAATAAAACACTGCATTGCCACTAAACAGTAGTGCAAATAGGCCGTACTGATGTGTAGCCTACACCAAAGACTATTCCTGACACTCCTCTGCCCCGCTGTGTTCGCTCTGGCTGTGGTCGCTCCGAACTGTTTCGGCCCGTGGCAAAGCGAGTCATCCTCGCTGCTGTCCAAGGCATTTTGAGACGCAGCATTTATTTAATGCTCATATGACCTAGTGCTGAAAAAAGGTTATATGAAAAAGTGTGAGGGTAGCGGTGGTGCGCTAAACTTGTTCTGTGAGCAGCTGGATGTGAACCATGGTGTGAAGAAAGTGAACACAACGATCGATTTTCAACTGTGCGCGCATGCACTGGTGTAATTGAGCTGCTCTGCTATATATCTTTTTTTATCAATGTAACGAGTTGCGAGTCTAGTGCAGGCTGAGTTATTTTTTTCCAGCACCCCTTGCTGAGAATACGTTCTCGCGGCTATGGTTGCACCAGATGTTATAAACATTAAACGGTCACATAAATCATTACTATTTTTAGAAAATGTATGTTTGTTTCATATAATTGTATTGGAAGTCCTGGTTTTCACTAGGGTTGCTGCGGTGTGGACATTTTCACAACGAGTAATACACTCGTCTCAACACCGGTATTACCGAGTATAAACGGTATAAACTTTGAAACTATGTCAACCGCCACACAAGCATCGGTTTTTAGACCCTTCTCGTCCTTCAGTTGCCGCCAACGTTCGAAAGCAGCGCCTAGGATTATTCTTGATTTCAGTTTTTCTCTTTCAGCGTTTTTATTATCAATTACTCTCTGAAAAAGAGTTTTCCTTCTCTTTGCTGGTGGTGGTGGTGGTGGTGGTGGTGGTGGGGATGGTGGCGTCTTGTCTGCCATGGAAATTGTCTTCTACTGCTAGGTCCAAATGTGGATTAACTAGTTCCAGTAGCTACCGCAGGATAACAACAAACAGGAGCTTGCTCTGGGTCACGAGCTCTGGGTCACGAGTACTGCACGAAGGGGTCGCGCGCGGGGCGCAGGGGAGTGCAGTACGACCGTTTGATTGACGTACTTACTGTCCAATGCAACGAGGTGGCAATCCAAATGATTGGCTGGAGTTTTTCGAGCCCTGCCCGTTCCACAGATGATTGACTTGTTTAATTTTCATGTCAGTACTTCTAACTCAGTGGCTGTAAGCGGGTTATGATAAGGATTTCAAGTAATTTTGCAAAAATGGCCAAAAAAGCAAATTCCGTACCCAACCTTTAAATATTCCCTTTGCTACGATTGTATAAATATAACCATAGTTAATAAGCAAGGTAATGATTCATATTATTATATTAACATTAAATTCTTAATTGAGATTTGCATGCACAGTCATTCATATGACGTACATCAAACAGCATATAGCAGGTATCGGTATTGGGGCTTAGCTATTTAAAAACTATTGAACAGGGACTGAGAGTGAATTCTGAAGTATTCTGAATTTCTCAGCGCTACAGCGCCCCTTGTGGTGAAATGAGACACAGCGGTCTCTGGCGAAACCAGCATAAACTGCTGCAGCTGTGTCTGTTTCTGTTGCGGCGCAAGCATTCAGTGTGTCAAGATAATGCGAGGAAGAAGGAAATTATCTGTAAATATATGTTTATATACTAGATTTGACATTGCCAATAAGATAATACTTTTTCCCCATCTCATATGCATGACAAATGTATTTGTGCTGCTGCTGTTTTAACAATCTACTGGATTTATTTAGCCTAACCATTGTGTTGATATGTGTTAGAATTAGGGACGGTTTTAATTTTCCCTTGTGTAGCCTATTCTTTTTTTTTTATATGCTTTAATTTTATTTTGCAGAAGATACAAACTTAACTAATGAGATATTTGGTTGTGGACAGGAGCCCTGTAGTCGTCATCAAACCAACAACCTCAACCTATGCAGACAATGTTTTGTTAGATGTAAAAAAAAAACGATATGGCACACATTGTTTACTCTGTTCATTTGTTGTATTTTTATTTTTATATTTTTTTTCAAATTCATAACAGCAAGAATCAAATAGCACTCCAGGCCCCATGAAAAGATTGTCATTAAAAACTACTCTCTCTTCAACCATTTTTCCCCCTTTTTTCCTTCCTTCCCAGGCCCCAATCTGTACAATATTTCATTCATATGAGTTACTATATTTTATGGCTTTAGTCTGTGGCTTTTAGCAGTTCCAACATTTTCCACTAGGGGTCGCTGTTGAGAGGAGGTGACCATCATGCGAACACATGACCGATCCCTTCAAGGGGCCTGGAACAGTAAAACAAGCGGAGAACTAAAATGCGGGCGCAGACAAAATACATCTTATTAGCACTACGAGCAGAGAAAAACAAACCAAAACTTCAGTTTTACATCATACAATAAACTTAAGCATGCGTGCTTGTAGAAGATGAAAGGTGACGCGTTGGTCAGGACGACATTTTCAAAGTAACGAGTTGCACATTAAATCATGAGAGCAATACTGAAATCCCCCCCCAAAAGATTGTTTTCCATAATTCCGCCTAATGGCAATCATATTGAGTCAATTTCATCTACTAAAAGCACAGCTTACAAACTTAAAGAACATACTTAGCTATGGTGTTTGTGTTGTATGTATTTTAACTCTCCAAGTGGTGAACGTCTGTGAGTATATTCTTAGGAATACTTTTTTAAGATTTTTTTTAAATGAACTACTATTCTATTTTTATATGTTTTTCATAGTTTCATTCATTACATTAATAGAATATTGGATACTGTAAATACTTCTTATTGTGTTACATGTTTTTTTTTCTTATTCAATATTACTCTGTTGTGATATTTTTTTAGTTTTTTTTAAGTAGGTAAATGTAATTTCCTTGAACATGCAATTCCTTAACTGACTAAGGAAAAGAAAAATGACTTGTTGTGATTGGTTGGGCCTGGCATGGGCGTGGCCATGACGCCTGTCGCTAGGCAGGCTAGGGGACCAGATGGACCCAGACAGGCCCTTTGCACTGGAGGCTCGTGAAGGCCTCCTCCAGAGGGGTTACCTGGCAAACTACAAGCTGTTGACAACAAAAAGAGAGCAACACGTTGCCTTCTCTCAACGAAGGAGTCAGAGAGTGAGAACTCAGGGCCCTTTTAAGCGAAGCGTTTTTTGTTCAGCCTTTTCATAAGATTTTTTTTTTTAGTTATCCTAGCAAAATTCCTTGTCGATATAGACTTTTTTTTTTTATTCAAAATAAGATCTCAATATACATGATTCTCTCTTTTTTGACTATGTACAGAAGTGCAAAAAAGTCAACTGTCACCCACCGCCTCTTGACCCTCCCCTCCTCGTTTGTTTGTGGTTTGCTTAGTAAGAGATCCGTGTTCGCTCTCTATAGTCACATGACCCCCGTCAACAACGTCTCTTAAAAGTGATCAAATATGCAGCTTGTTTTCCAACATGGCCCAACTTCCAGGGAGAGTAAAAATATTCAAACAATATTTACCTTTTGAAATGGATACAGTAGAAAATAACATCTTTAAACTCTAAACATCTAAGAACCAGTTTTTTTTTATATTATTTTCTTCTAGCATGACTAGTTACAAACCATACGATCATAAAATATTACTCACTTATTGGCGATTGTTGCAAAGATCGCAATTAAGCCACTCTCTTCTTATTTTTCCTCATTTTAACATACTTATATAAAACATCTTTGTTGAAAGAACTCAAACAGACCAGAAAATAATGAACAATATGCATACTCTTCAAATAACGTAGAAAATACAGAGTTCACAATCATAATCATACTTAAACTGACAATACATGGAATATTAGAAAACCTGTGCATGAGGAACACATAACCACATCGTCTTATATCTAATTTAAGAAAGATAACTTTAAACAGACTGAAACTCAACAGAACCTAACCACAAACCCAAACAAATCAAAGTCAAAAACTCATTCACGAAAAGAAAGAAACGCAAAATAGAAAAAACAGATAAACGATTACATAGTACTGTGTGTGTGTGTGTGTGTGTGTGTGTGTGTGTGTGTGTGTGTGTGTGTGTGTGTGTGTGTGTGTGTGTGTGTGTGTGTGTGTGTGTTGATATGTGTGTGTCTGTTTGCGTGTATATGTTTATATGATGTGAATTAGGCAACTGGATGGTTTAAAATGACATGTGGCATTGTGCTGAATGGTGCATTCTAAGGCTTTGGATGATACAATCGTCATGAAATAGTTCGAAATCCCCTCGCTGTTGACTCATTTAGCATGACCGCCAAACACCCAGAATTGAAACAAAAAAAATCGATTTTGTGTGTCAAAAAAAATCTCAACACCCAATACTTATTTGCCTCACTTGGTTTTTTAACTCATCCTCCGAAAAACATCTTAAATGATATGAGACAAAAAACATGACTTTGGCTGTTCATCAAAAAACACTCCCAAGGAGACCTGTAAGAAACAAGGTCTCTTAAATATGTCAAAAGATACACACACCGCAAGGACTATACCTAACAATCCACCTTAAATATAGATAGAACACGCACAATGAATAACAATTCATAAAGTCATGGCTTTTGAACCATGATTATTATTTCAGCTTCTGCGGTTGCTGACGATTTTTATTTCAGACACTATATTAGAGTTTCACCATTATTCATATCAGAGGACTCAAAAGACTCTGTTATCCCTTTACATTCACCCAGCTAGTCTTTGTGAAATCCAAAGACTCTTTATGTTTTACTTATGAAGAGACCAATGTCAGAGCAGCTTCCTTTGCTGATTCTTACTAGACATCCGAAACCAGGGCTGTTGTAGGATTACGAAACAATACAGAAACAAAGAAACAGCTTTTCAATAGGATCCAGGTCAACATACTCATGTAATGCCCCTCCAGACTCATTAAAGGGTAATTCTTTCTTGTTCTGAACGCTGCATTATTCTGCTTAACCACGACACCTGATTCTGAGATGTGTAGCACATTACAGGGACAACTGCAGCATCTAATACATGTGCTTCAGAGATAGAAAGATACGCTACAAAATCAAGTTACCACTGTGCATGCATGCATTCGTCGTTCATGTATCACTCCCTACCTTCTGACCCTTTCTTAAAACTTCAAAACTAAATTAAAGGTTTGCCTTCATGTAAACAAATGAACACTTTAAGGGTACCAAACTAACCCAAAATAGAGAAGAAGAAAAAAACATAAAATAAACAAAACCCTCTTTAATTCTCTGTCTTCGAACGTACCAAACTAGTCACGGTGACTAGTACACCACACGTTAGTCCCATGTTGACATTCAAAGTGTGTCCGGTGATTAAACAAACAAGTTGCCTCTATTTCTTTTTCGAAAGGCAGACTTCAGTGTGAATGGTAGTCTTTTCCGTTTTGTAGTAGTTTTTTTTCATTGAGTGCATGGAATATACATGAAGAAAAAGAACCCGAAACAGCAAACCAGGCCTTCTTTCTTAAACATGCAGGTACTGTTTCCACTCCGGATAAAATGTTGTTCTCATTTTTGCTTCTTGATGTCCGAGGTATGAAGCATGATTATTATTGTTGGACTTAACACTGACATGTCGCAGTTTAATCTGGAGAGAAGTATATGAGAGAGATTTAAAAGAAAAATATATACAGTACTACTAGGGCAATTACTAAAGCTCCTGCGTGGATATAATACTTTTTGCAATATATCAACATTGAGTTAGATCAAATACTGTAATTTTGGATTCTATGAAAAACATTATACTTAGATTGATGTTGATACTCCATATGACTATCATATCTCTGTATGTAGTTCACTGGTTCTAAAAATGTCTGATGTTATGAAGGAGGTAGGGTACATACTGTTGTGATCGAGACTCCTACATCTGGGTCATGTACTTGTGGCTGGCCAGATGTTCTGCAGATATTATCGGAATCTGCACATGAGAAAGTGTGGGAGGAAAGGGAAACGCAAAGGGAGAGGAAGGGTGAGTGTGTGAACCAGAGAGTTGGGGCAAAAAAGACATGAGAAGTAGAGCTAAAAATAAGGGCATGCAGATCGATCGAGACATTAGAGAGGAGCAAAAGAATACACAGAATAAAGTATTTTGCCGCATTCAAACTTGAATGCGGCTAAATACTTTTACTACTTTGAACACCTGAAAGGTTTTCATTTTATGGCCAATACTGCCAAGACTCAGAAAGTCAATAAAAAAATATATCCAAAGGTCAGTTGGTTTGACAGCAGTGCGGTGGCAGTGACAGAGCGAACCTGATTGGCTGAGGCGGTTCCGAAGGGAACACTTGTGGCAGATGTGGTGGCAGCAGACACGGCCTGGTTACCGCCGTGCATCATGGGAACTTAAAGAAAGAAGTTGAACAAAGCTATTTTGGGTCCACTCTTCATGTTTAGGCTTGTCAACAAGCTTATAAACATGATGAAGTTATAGTTAATAAACATATATAAAGAAAATTTCATAATTAATTATTCATATGATCATTGATACTCATTTATTCATAACAAGCTGACCTAAATGTTGAATGCAATTCAATAAGTAATGCAATGTCATGAATAAGTAATGTCTAATGTGACGGTAACAGTAATGATAGTGAATCAAATAAGAAACCCTGACACTGATATTACATGCATTGGTTGATTTTGAAAAAGGGTTGTGTCTGTGTTTTAGAGAGAAGTACAGTATTCTGCATCCTAATGTAGGACTGAGTGGCCAGACAAAGACATCAATCTAATGGGGTCACTTTAAATTACCCATTTCTGGTCTCGTGGTTGATGTTATACCATTTGTAGTGAATATTAGGAACAAAAAATTAATATTAGGAAAAAACGCATCTGCAGTAGGCTGTGAGGAACAGTAACTTGAATGGAATAGTACAGATAGAAAGTTAGGTAAGATGGCACCTACCAACGCTGGTGGCAGGTCCCATGCACAATATTGAGCCTGGTCACCGTGCGTTGAAGGTCGTGGATCGGATAAATAAGACGGGGAGACAGGGTCAAATGTCATCAAACGTGTCATGTTATAACTCATATGACCCGTGTGTTATGTCATCATTGATTGATTGATTGATTGTCTTTATTTCGAACATGCAAGCAATAAAAAAAAAAACATGATTATTAATCATTTAATGATTATCAATTGATTATTAATAGATGAAATAAAAAATAAAATAGACAACAAAAAAACACACACAAAATAACTAAAATTTAAAAAAAAACTTTCGTCATCATCATCGAAAGTCATATCTCATATTCCAAAGGATTGTGTTGCATACCAAACATAATTATGTGAGAATCTGCACTGGATGTTCTGTTATGTGTTCAAAAAATGCTTGAAATCGACACATCATTCTAAGGGATGTTTGACAGCTTAGAAGACAATGCAAAAAATGTACAGCACATTGAGATAGTGAGGAAAACGATTTGGTACAAAGAGTTATCTACGGACCACAAAGGTCTGCATCTTTCTCTCTTTCCTTCTCTCTGGCAGAGTCACTTATGTTCCCATTGCGTGTATTACGTATGTAATGGTTGTTCGCCCATGGTCGTTACGGATGACCTGCCTTTAGCTTGTGCTCTGTACTTTGCAGTGACCTGACAGTCCAATTGTGGGGCGTGAAAGATTGGAGTATCAGAACCACTCACAGCAGGGGATCAATGGCAGTCTGTACTGAGGCTGTCCCAGGGGAAGTATGGGATGATCAGTTGATGGAGCTCAACCCATCTAACACTACGAGACTTCTGTGTGTGTTGGTGTGTGTGTGTGTGTGTGTGTGTGTGTGTGTGTGTGTGTGTGTGTGTGTGTGTGTGTGTGTGTTTGTGAAGTCTAAACTTTACTTGAGCGTGAAAGAGAACAACAGCACACATACAAAGGCAAGCTTTATCAAAGCCTATGCTTCAGCCGATCAATTGCACGTGTACTTTTGCTATTTTTTCTGGGATTATTATTTCTTTAATTTATTTCACTCAAAAACAACCTGAACCTTGATGTGGTGGAAGCAATGCAAGCAGTTCCAGAGCCCAGCACGGTATCATATACTACACTAGCATGAGGTCATATCCTTCATGGCAGGCTTATAGGGGACTATTCTTTGTAGACGCAGCCAATCAAATCGCTTCCCGCTAACAAAGCTGATGTGTGGATAAATACAAAAGATCGGTGACTAAAAACAATCCTATCGATTCCACATTTCTTTAAAAATATATAACAGCCATATTTTTCATGCTTCTTCCTGCTTGTTATTGCAAAATGGATCAAGTAGTCTTGTGGAGTGTTTTTGCATAACCGTGATCTGATTGGCCGACGGATCCGTCTCCGCCTGAAAAGTTGAACATTTTGACATAGCTGACAGACCACAATGCAATTCGAGAGCGCCCCATGCAAAGTCAATGAAATCCGATAAACGACGGATGTCATGTGAATATAAGGTAACACTAGCACGGTGTCCTATCGTGCATGGCTAGGCTAGCTTCCTCACCTGACGGTATGAAGGCAGTCTGCTGCTGGAACTGCATGTTGGCCAGTGCCTGTTGGTACTGGAACATTCCAGCGTTGAACATGGTGGTGGCACCGTTGGCTTTCTCCATGGTGGGTCTCTTTGGTAATGGTGGCAAGGCGGGAGGGAGCCCCTGGTGAGGGGACAACACCAAAATAAAGGGATGGGAGTGGTGGGGGAACCAAACAAAGATGGCAGTGGCGGGTGGGTGGGTGACGTTCCACGACAAGAGAGAGGAGAGAATTCAGTTAGTAGGTAAAGTAGCCGTTTTGAAAGTCAAAGAAGCTAACAGATCAAATATTGGGATGCAAGCAGTGGTCTCCCAAACCTCTCTGAGACAGACAGAGATGCTAGCGGGCAGCTGAGGGACAGTGATAGTTGCGTGCCAATGAGGCTAGCTGACAGCGATGCTAGCTGAAGGAAATGATGCAAGTTGATGCTGGTCAAATGACAGGGATGCTGGCTGAGAGTTACACTGGTCAATGCACAGTGATGCTAATTGACGACAAACAAAGCTAGTTAGGGAAAAGTTGGACAGTGATGCTATCTAACAGTGACGCTAGTTGACGGCAAATTACGCTAGTTGCAGGACTGAGAGGCTAGCTGACAGAGACACTAGCTGAGTGGCTAACTGTCTAGGGATAAATAAAATAACAATACATCGTTAAGTAAAGCAGAGTACGTGATTTTGAAAAGGTACAAAGAAAAATAAAATCACAATCAGCACAAGGCACAAGCTATGAAATAAGGACCGTGGCTATTCAACCATGTATAATGTGATGTAGTTAGGGTATGCTGCACTGAAAGCGCCATATAAATAGCAGTAGTCATGGCAGCTCTCCATGCAAAGTGAAAGAGGATGATGATCATGCAGCAGGATAGCAGGCTGATAATTCACAAGAGATCATTGTCATTCTATCCGTCTCAATCATTCTATCTACTTGAGGTGATTAACTGACAACAGAGTCAGAGTCACAGTGACTACAACGCCATTAAATAGTAAACAAAGATGGATCGTTGCCGTAGGGATTTCTAGATTGGCACAAACAAGTGCCAAGTCCCTTTCAATTTGGTAATTAGTTGTTAATTAGTTATTAGTCTAT
>NC_082397.1:9366490-9368990 GCF_031168955.1 Gadus macrocephalus | reverse complement strand
ATGATGATGCCTCTGTCAGCCTTGTTTGCTCAGATTACCGCCGCTATAGTTACATTGTATACACTGGAGAGAGGAACGGGAGCTGGTGCTGAGGACTGCGCAGGATGAAGACACACATGAAGAAAGTGACAGAAATAGACAATCAATGTCTTATGTCTGCGGAGAAAGTAGGGACGCATGACTGTTTGATGCCTGCTCGTGTTTCATTCTGTTCTCCTCTCCACGTCGGAGCCTGTCACCAACTCCCAAATATGGGCGTGTGATCACACCTGTCTCAGACTCTGGCGTGCAAGTCTCGCACAAAACATACACAGACACTACAGAGATACACACGCATACTCACGTACACAGGCGTACATGCACACAAATACTCTCACACACACTCACTGTACACAAGTGTACAAATAAACACACACACACACACACACACACACACACACACACACACACACACACACACACACACACACACACACACACACACACACACACACACACACACACACACACACACACACACAAACACACACACACACCCACAGTGAGCCTCATTTCAAAATGATTGTGGTTATTTGCTTCACTGGGTTAGTGAGCGTATGCATGCGTGTGCATGCATGTTTACGCGTGTGCGTATGTACGTACGTACGTTACGTATGTATGTCCATGTATGTGGGCGTGCTTTTAACATGCACGTGTTAGGCAAGCTCCATGCCTTCTCCTAGCTACGGGGCTACGGCTAGCCGCTAGCCACGTTGCTAACTCTCCCCCTGCTGGCTAGGGGTGATGATCCTGACGTCCGCCATCCTCTGAGAGCCGTCCCTGAGTCCCGGCCAAGCAGACCCGGTGAGTGATAGGGCTAGAGGCAGCCATGCCTTCAGAGGCAGCAGGCAGACCTGGACAGCCAGCCAGACCTGGACAGCCAGCCAGACCTGGACAGCCAGCCCAGACCCCCCCCCCCCCTTCCCCCACTCCCCCACCTCAACAACATCCAAATCCTCTCAAATCCCCTCCTGGCTTCACGGAGCAGACTCAGTTGCCGCTGTGTTTACGTCGAGCGCAGACGGAGGGTTTCCATGATTCACCGTACTGCAGCGCTCAGCTGGGAATGCCTGATGGATCGGGCCGTTATTTTCTAGGAAAAACGATGGTTGCTCGAAGGGCTGTCGAGAGGTCTGTCTCTGTTCAGAGGCGGGGTGACACTGTACAGTATGAGGTCATTGAAGAGAATGTCTGACTTTATCTGTGACCAAATAAGTCTTCCTGCTGTGTGATGTCATCCTGCGACAGGGACTTTGGGATCAAGCCACCGAAATGCATTTTAATGTATGAGTTGTTGTTGTTCCACGATCTATTCCATAGTATTAACATAAATATAATTGATTAAGTATTAAATTATGCCTGTGAAGCACAAATAATATTCAACATGGATTAACGTATATTTATACTGGATTAAACATGCATTGTAATTACTCTGCTATCTTATGGTCTTAATTGTGAATTGGTATACATCTAGTGCCCTACTTCTGAGTCAGAAATTAAATATTAGAATGCTCACACATTCATTGTTATTTTTACCATTAGAACAATGCTCTTCACGTGAACCAACTGTGTTCAATATGAAGGGTTTACTGATTCTTCTGTTATGTGTTTGCTGTAGAATACTTGTAGTGTGAAGATTAATAAACCCCAGACGTATATCACCATAATATAACGGGGAAATACCCAAGTCTACTCTAGATTTCCCCAAAGGCCACACAAGTCATGGGCGATAAAACTTTAGCTAGTGGTCTTTTCTCTAGTGTGTTTCCCATATAATGTGTGGCAGGAGGTGTATATTAGATGGCAGCTGCTATTAAAATGTTATTGAGAAAGAGAGAGACAGAGCGAGAGAGAGACAAATGCAACCTAGTGTGAGGGACTGTGAAAGAGAGACTGTCATGGCTCTGCATATGGCAAAGTATGTGCATGCCATTGAGGCTTGGGGTTATTTTTTTTATACTTCACATTTTTCTACTGTTTAAGGTCATTCTAATGCCTCTCATAGCAGTGAAGTCACTCGGTTTGCCTTCACCAATGTGTCAACCATCTAATACAAATATTATTATGACAGCTATGGTTGTAATATCAGTGTTATTGTTACATGTATTTCGAGCATCGAGTGTTTGTGTGAGTACTTTTATAAGGACCATATGTTTTTACCAAATTTCATGCATTGTATGTATGACACAATCAAACGTCTCGCGTCAATCGCTCGCTCCCATCTGTGTTATTCCATCGTTTTGAGTTTTTTGTGCTATAGCTTTTAAAACCATTCTCTCCTCTACCCTCTATTGTCTCCCAATCTCAGATCCACTTTACTCCTCTGTGCGCTCTGGTATCGCTTATCTGCTTCTTTCTTTCTTCACTTTCTCCCTCCGCACCCCCTCCTTCTCTGTCAGCCTTTTCTTCGCCACTTTTCTACTCCCTTTTCCTCCCCCTCCCTTCCATTACCCCGGGAGAT
>NC_082397.1:9356939-9366390 GCF_031168955.1 Gadus macrocephalus | reverse complement strand
CCAATCCTCTTTTTAACGTAACTTCTACCATCCTGCTTTCTGGGTTTCTCTGCTTCCTAGAAAAGCTGTGGCTGGGATGGTTAAGACGATGGGTTACCACCCCCCCCCCCCCCCCCCCCCCCCCAAATCACCACCACCATCACCATCACCACCGCCACCACCACCACCCCCCCCCCCCCACCCCCCCCCCCACCCCCCCCCCCACCCCCCCCCCCAGCCGTCACCACCCCGTTGACTCATATCATGGGTGGAGTCAAGTCTTATTCGGTGAAGCCACGGCTGATGGTTTCAAAAGGAGGCTTAGACAGCAGAGCCTTACCTGGAGACCTCGGCGGGCCAATTAAAAAGTGCAAAAAAAGAGGAAAAAAAGAGAAGAACGATTCCACAGGGAACGTTGGAGGTGGAGGAACCTATAGGGACCAAGCAGCAGCCTCTCCTGCCTGACCCATAGAGGCCTCCGCTGAGATGACCCACGGAGCGATATTTCACGATATGTATTTCACTGATTTATTCTGAATTTACTCGTTTTATTTTTATTGCGTTTTGAATGAGGCTTTATCTGCGATCTGTAATGAAAGTAGTTCTAGGTGAGTCCTCGTAATATGGGACTGAAATATGGAGTTGAATCGTAGTGCAAGAAAGTAATCTAAAGAAATAAGTATTCTTAACATTAGAAAGTAATCGAAACAAGTAAGAAATCCTGATAAAGGCTAGTAATCCAAACAAGTAAGCAATCCTAATATATTCTAGTAATCCAAACAATTAATTAACCCTAATATAAGTAATCATCCTCACAGGTAAGTAATCCTAATATAAGTAAGTAATCCAAACAAGCAAGTAATCCTAATATAAATCAATAATCTGAACAAATCCTGATGTAGGTAAATATTCCATATCAAATTAAGTAATCCATATCTAGTTAAGTAATCCCAACACATTTAGGTCATCCTAAAGTTAAAGTCAATCTAATAAACGGTCCTAGACTGGACGTCTGTTGTCTGATAGGTTTCATCAATCTCTGTACCTCTGTCTGGAAAATGTTCCAGTTCGTCTTAAACCGTCTCCACCTTTTATTATCTTTCGCACTCTTGGAATATTATCTATTTTTACGAGAGACATCAACGTGTCTGCCTCTCTGTCCCGCTTGATAAAGAGGTCCACCTTATGAATATTAACCAACATTATGTCACCCACGGCAATGCCCAAAACTTCTCTCAATAAGATGCAAGTGCTGTGTTAGTTGGTGTGTTTACATTTGTATTTGTTTGCATGTGTGTGTGTGTGTGTGTGTGTGTGTGTGTGTGTGCGCGCGCAGAATAGTTTGTAAGTGTTTGTGTGCATGCATGAGTGTGTGTGTGATGGTGTGTGTGGTGATGTCTGTGTGAGTGCGTGGGTTTTTTGTGGGCTTGTTTGTGTCAGTGCATGAGTGTATGTGAGTCTGCGTGTGTGCCGATGTGTGTATCTGTTTGTGAGTATCGTCGTGGTTCTGTGTGTATGCGTGTGCGTGCGTGTGTGTGTACACTAGTATTCATGACCTGACTCTCCTCAAGGCAGGGTCAGGTTTACAGTATAAATACCAGAACAACCTGTGCTGTCAGACCTCAGTCGGTCCTCCCACCTCAAGCCCCTGGACCAGAGTGGATTGTGTTGAACAAAAGCCCAGCCTTAACCGAGCCTGTCCAAACTCATGTTTTTCATCTGCATTCGTCTCCCGGGTTCATTAAAAATAAATGTAAATTCCATGACTATGATCAAGTGGGCTTTCGACAATTCCCTCCACAGAACAGTACTTCATGCCGTGGTTTAACCCGGTATGCAGGAACGTCAGGTTGTACACAGAACCAGAAACGGTTCAGGTATGACTGAACATACAGTGTGTGAGTAAGTCTCCGAAGCGGACCAAGTCTGCAGTTTTACACTGCAGCAGCATTGCACCATTCGGCTGTGTCTTCAAAGCCATTTCATTGTTGTGCCAATGTAATGGCATTCAACCCTTTCCCCGTGAAACGTCCAAAAACCTTGCTTGGTTGAACCAGAGTTCAGCCTTGCAGCTCAGAAACCCAGTCGAGGTTCAAAGGAATGTAAGAGTGCATTGTAGTGTTGTTGTGTTGCCATTGTATTTTTCCACTCGGTCAAACAACTCTTATGTGCCATACATATAATCAATACGTGATTGTATTGATTATCTGCCCATCTTGTGTTCAATCAACATGGTTTGTTTGTCGAGAAAGCTCAATGCCCAGCATTGTATTTTTCGCAGAGGGGAGCTGAAATATGTCCATGCCTGTCCATCACGTTTTCATTACATTGTATTTATTTATCTTTAGTTTGAAGGACTTAAACGTTGTTGGGGATTCATGTGAAACATCAAAAACGTTATGCGAATCATGTTTGAGATTTTGTTGACTGCTTACTTATTGAGCACCACGTGTGATAGAAGCTGTGTATTAGAAGCATCGTAAGAGGAAGGTATAAGGAAGTCTGCACACGAGAGATCGTTAAGGAGGAAGAAACGACTGTTTGGGGTCAGATCATGTAACACATTCTCTGTCTTCTTCGCTTGCTGTATCATTCTCCCTCTCTCTATCACCCTCTATGTCTATCTCTCTATCTATCGCTGAAAATAGCCTGATTGTAATGGATACATATTTATTACACACCCATGACTCTGCTCTCTCTCTCTCTCTCTCTCTCTCTCTCTCTCTCTCTCTCTCTCTCTCTCTCTCTCTCTCTCTCTCTCTCTCTCTCTCTCTCTCTCAAATGGAGACTTATAAGGGAGAAGGGTAAAAATAGTACAGATTCATTGCTAAAAGATCTTCCAAACATCACTGTTCACACAGACCACGTTACACTACAGACAACATATAACATTGATGACTATAATTCATAGATATTCATACATTGTGTCTCATTTGTATTGCGTTGTACCGCATTGTATCTTTTTTTGATACCTGATACCTTTCTATGAACAATCCTTCTTCAGAGCATGCATTCATAATGTGTTGGCCTATACCTTATTGGGGAGCTGTCAGCCTGCAGCATATATGTGTTTAAAATGCAAACCCAATTAAGGGGTAGTCTGCGAGACCAGTAATTAGTAGAAGAACCGTCCCACCACTCTTAATATGTATGAGCTCCATCAATGGTCATTGTGCTTAAGGGGGGCTGATATGTTGTTAATGAATGGCTTCAATGAACAGAATAAGTGTGTGTGTGTGCGTGTGTGTGTGTGTGTGTGTGTGTGTGCGTGCGTGCGTGCGTGCGTGCGTGCGTGCGTGCGTGCGTGCGTGCGTGCGTGCGTGCGTGCGTGTGTGTGTGCGTGTGTGTGTAGGGGATGGGAGATGGGTATGTATGAAATATTAATATTATTGGGTATGTATAAAATATTAATTTGGTGTGTTTTAATGTTAATGTTTGTGTGTGTGTGTCTGTGATTTTGAACATATATACATGTACACACACCATTTGGTGCAGATACTGCATGTGGCTTTGCAAGCTTTACTGGCCTTGTGTGTGTCTCAGTGGTTCGGCGCACACCTGTGTGTATGCGAGTGTGTGCGTGTGTGTTTGTGTTTGTGCGTGTCTTATATGTGTGTGCGTGCGTGTTCCTGCACGTGCATGCGTGCGTTTGTGTGTATGTGTGTGTATGTATATATATGTGTGTTTATGCATGCGTTTGTGTGTATGTGTGTGTGTATGTATATATATGTGTGTGTATGCATGTGTGCGTGCATGTGTGTGTGTGCGTGGTTGCGTGTGTGTGTCTTTGTGTGTGTATATCTGTGCATGCAAGCGCCCGCGCATGTGTGTGTGTGAGTGTGTGTGATTAGCATTGTGTGTCTTTAATGAATAGATGTGGCAGACAGAGCTGCCGGACACCTGCGGCAGCCATTAGTCCAGGGAGGAGCGCCTCCATGAGACCAGAGCTGGGCTTGAGCAGGTAACACAGTAGGCTCCCGCTCAAGCACCCTTCATCACACGGGATTACACAGCAGAGGGGAGAGAGAGAGCGGACCCTCGTTCAGACACACACACACGCCAGTTTCCCCCAGGAAATGAAAGAAGAACGCACCCACTTCAGTCGTGATTCAGACTTCCCTACGCCCCTGTCCGGGTCTGAACAGCTGGAGCAGCGTTTGTTCATCAGGGTGATCATCACCACAGGCTTCAGTGTGAAGAAAAGGGCCATGATTTGTAAATCTGCATCATATTACGTGTATTACGCACGCAGTGCCAATGACATATTCAAACACAATCACGCAGCCTGTTGCCTGCATGTCTTACTCATTGCTCTATCTTGCACGGCGCATCATTACATTTTCCTCCAATCAATGTCCATTATTTTGTTCCTGCCTTGGTTCTCATGGCTACTGGGAAGGCAGAGAAGAGGATTCTGGGAACCTTTGGCTGTAATAATTTATTCAGTTGGCCGCCCAAACCAAAAACCCCAAACATGCGAGTGCCAATCTGGATCCAGACTAAAAATAACAAACGTGGAATATGGAATGTTTCCTTAACTTTGGAGAGCGAGGAGAGCGGGGGCTTCAGGGACAAAACAACACAGAGGAGGAGGAGGAAACAAACGCGATAGGGAGCGAGGGGAGGGGGGAGCACCATGTGGGCAAAGGGAAGGGCTGAAGGGAGGTAAAAAAGAAGGTAGGCGGCCATTACGCTGGTTACACTGTAAAACTGCTTTGTGCCTCTGTTTGTTTACAAGACCTGAAGGAGAGCAACAGCTTCCCACTCTTTCCCTCCCTCTCCCCGCCTCTCTCTCCCTCCCCTCCTGTCTCCATAAGAGACGCTGCAGGCGATGAAAGCGATGAAGACTATGCTTGTTTTTTGAGAGATGCCACACTGTCATCATTGCTTCATCCTCTCCGGATCGCCCTCTCGGCTATCTCTTCATCCTCCCGTCCTCGCCCTCTCTGTCTCTATCTCGTGTCTAACATCTAATCCGTCAGTCTTCTTGGTTTCGGTCAGGGATCAGGCTCTTCTAGCTCAGTGAGGAGATGGAAATCACAAAAAGCGGCAGTTACATGTGTTACCTTGTTTATCATCTCAAATCTACAATTTGTCAGTTCAAATGTCCATCTGTCTGTCCGTCTCTCACACTCAGACAGACCTCACACTGAGGTTTGCGGGATGAAAGAGGGAGAGAAAATGTATATTACGGGAGTAAAATGAAAGAGGGAGAAAAAATGCATATATTATAGAAGACGGGGCGGGTCTTATTAATGATACCCAGAAACAACACAAAAAAGAAAACACTTACACATTCAGAAGACTCTCTGCACGTGCAACTATTGCTCACACAAAGTGTTCATACAGGCTACCAGATGACAGTCTTTCCAGTCGGTCCTGTTTCGTGCTTGGCTGGATCACTTCAGTCCGACGCAACAGTTGGAGATCACATGACTCTGTGGGCTGCGCTCCGTGGGCTGCCCGTACCGCAGTGATCGGGAGGAACAGGTGAAGTTCAGGGAAGTGAAGTCACGGGCTGTTTGCTTAATGTCGGCTTTTTCAACTCGGTTTCACAATTTAAACGCGGACGTCGAGCGGAATAGATGAGGAGGAGGAGGAGGAGGAGGAGGAGGAGGAGGAGGTGAAGGGAGAGGAGAGGGAGAGGGAGAGGGAGCGAGAGAGGGAGAGAGAAAGAGAGAGAGGGGGAGAGGGAGACTGTTGCCACGGCAACCTGAGCCGCTGTGGTCGTCATCACGAGGGTTCTTCTGCATTGTGTGTTTGTGTGTGTGTGTGTGTGTGTGTGTGTGTGTGTGTGTGTGTGTGTGTGTGTGTGTGTGTGTGTGTGTGTGTGTGTGTGTGTGTGTGTGTGTGTGTGTGTGTGTGTGTGTGTGTGTGTGTGTGTGTATGTGTGAATCACGGAGCAACCGTACACGTGTGTGTGAGCGTCTGTATGTGTTCGCCCTCCCCTGCCAGACAGGAGGAGAGGACATCCCCCCAATCACTGTACCGACGAGGAAGAGAGATAGAGAGGCAGGGAGAGAGAGAGAGAGAGGAGGGAGATAGAGAGAGAGGGAGAGAGAGAGAGGTTGTAAAAGACAGACAGAAGCCCCATAATGCACTGCACGGTGCAGGACTGAAGTCGTGCAGATTCATCAGTTCCTGCTTGGAGGGATTGTGTGTGAGCACCCACACACACACACGCATACACAAACACACACACAGAAGCGTGCGTGCGGTCCGACAGCAGATTGACGCGAAGAGAAAGACACAGAATAAGCAGGCAGGTAAGGTAGCATTTCTTTGTCTCTCTGACTCTGAGGGGTGGCTGGAGAAATGCTCTGGGTTTCTGTGTGTCTGAGTCTCCTCGGAAAGAGAGGGCAGCTCCGGCAGATGGTCTGCTGTAATCAATATTTGACGTGTTTCAGTGCCGACAACTTCTCTGCCTGTTGCAAGCGCTGGTCGCTGCTTTACGAGTTGTTTCCGTGGACGTGTTTTTCGACAGGCTGGTAGTTTCCCGTTAATGTTGTGCATGGGAAATCAGCAGTCTCTCAGCAGGTATTTAATATCGCCTCGTCGGCCACTGCTCCTGGAATATCTTTTGAAGACTGCATTAACCCGATTTGATAAGAATATGAAGCTTATGCACGCGTGCATGGAGATCCATTTAGTCCAACGAGGTTGCCTGTGCGGTTGCAACTTATTTTAGGAGTTTTTAGGACGTACTTCAGGGGCGTAGCCAGGATTTTATTACTGTGGTGGCCAGCCTGGGCCAGTCTTATCTTTTGGTAGCTTTTTTTGTACACAGGGGGGGGGGGCCAGCGGGGTGGCCAACCTCTGACCAGGGGGGGCCATGGCCCCCCCTGGCCCCCACGTGGCTACGCCCCTGACGTACTTAATCATTCAGACAGCGAGCATCAAGGGTGACCGCCGGTGCGTTCCACTGAGCGCTGTCTTATCTTCGGGGCGTCGGAATGCAAACAGAAGCACATCACATATAACATACAGGAACTCGCCCGGGTTAACCTTCAGACGTGAACCCGGCCGGGAAATCCACTGACCCGTTTTGTTTTCTTGTTTTTTTGAAGAGAACCAACCCCATTAGTGCTAAGTGAGGCTGTCCGATGGCTTCGAGGAGCCCCTGAGTGTTGAGACAGTACGTACCGCATCTGAGGCCCAAGCAGACAGCCAGCACGTCTGCTCGTGAGAGCCGTGGTTCGTTTTCTTGGTTCGTGGGTAGGGGCAGAGGTACTTAATTTGTGAATAACAAATTAAGTCACACACGTTAAAACTTTTATATTTCCCTTGGGGTATAAATGTCCTGGCTCAGTATTTGATTAGTTATCCGTGTACTTGTTATTACATCTTTTATCAATATATTTATTCATCATAAAATATTTATTCCTCAATGTATTTATTCTAACTATTGACTGCAGTCCGACACGTCATTACAGATTGAACGCGGGGAATCTTTTGAGTATTCAGTTGTCTTTACCAGTGCCCTGTCTCCCTCAATCCCTTGGGAACCTCGCCTGTCAAAGCCGCCTTGAAAAGGAGACGCCTTTCTGTATGTTGTATTTTTGATTCCCTCTCCAGTCCTTTTATTGAGAGTCCCTGGTCGCTGTCTTTGTTGCAGCATGGTGATGCCTTCGGCGCGACAGACTCCCTGGCAGGTATATCAATGCCACGGCAAGGCTATAATCCACTTTTCTTGATGTATCAAAGAACAACGAAACGAGTGGGGCAGGGTTGCAATAGGGGATGTAGATCGGGGGGAATCAAGACCAGGATAAAACTGAACGTAGAATCTAAGTAAATAAAGTAGCCTAAACTAAAGCCAGTCCTCACAATCCAAACCTGGCCTTTAACTCAAAGTGGCAGGCAGCTTGAGGAATATTAGTCAAATATTCCACTCAAGGCTTGTAACAGAACACTATGCCCACAGTTTCCTACATCCATGCGAACACAACACACCTCTGACATCAGTGTACTTGTATCCCCCACCCCCTTGCTCCGTGACTTTTCCACTGTGCTGGGGTGACATCACCCCAGCCACCCGCTTGAACTTTGTCAACAGTAGCTCAGTGTGGCAGTGTGCGCTTCTGTGACAGAGAAGGACTCGCATCAGGCAAAAAAAACATTGTACCCGCATTTCTATTTTTACGCTTGCCCTGTGATGATGTTAAAAGTGAAAAAGAAAACACTCCCAGACACGCATGACCCTGTGCTCCTCACAGGATGGTTCCTTCCGGAAGGAACTGTGAAGTTGGACGAGCTGCGGTGAATTGTGCTTTTCTGTGAGAGTCCAGTGCAGGCTCCGCTTAGCAACAACGATCAAAGCAGGAATATGGAGGGAGATCTTCTTCCTCTTTTCGATTGCTGCTCCTCCTCCTCCCCCTCCACCCCCTCGTCCTCGTCCTGCTCCTCATCCTCTTCCTCCTCCTTCTCCTCGTCCCCCTCCACCACCTC
The DNA here is from genome assembly GCF_031168955.1 of Gadus macrocephalus. NCBI lineage: Eukaryota > Metazoa > Chordata > Actinopteri > Gadiformes > Gadidae > Gadus > Gadus macrocephalus. Next base: position 9,357,963 of record NC_082397.1, on the reverse strand, counting down.
GTCCTCGTCCACCTCCTCATCCTCTTCCTCCTCCTTTTCCTCGTCCCCCTCCTCCTCCTTTTCGTCCTCCTCCTCATCTTCTTCCGCCACCTTCTCCTCCTCTTCCTCCTCCTTCTCCTCCTCTTCCTCCTCCTTCTCCTCCTCCTCGTCCTCCTTCTCCTCATCTTCTTCCTCCTCCTCCTCCCCCTCCTCCTCCTTTTCCTCTCGTCCTTTCATTTTCAGACTTAATTCCTCGTTCCTCTCCTGAATGGCACATGGAGGACACACATCGGGGTGTTGAATCCCACACCTCCTACGATCTCACCCCGGCTGCAGGGCCTTTTTTGGGAAGGGGAAAGTGACTTGCCAGCGATGAAATTTAAATTCCATATGACCCGTATTTGATTTGCTGAGGCTCTGGGAACAACTGGTAAATATTTATAGAAGGTTAAGCTAAACATTCACACTTAGAGTAGCACAGATACATCACCGCAGAGCTGCAAGGGCAAGCTGCCGGCTACTGCTCAATCAACAATGCTCTTGATCACACACACGCATACATGCACGTACACACTCACACAAACACACAAACACACACACACACACACACACACACACACACACACACACACACACAGAAACACACACACGTGCAGACACACACATGTACACACACACACACACACGCACAAAGAAAAAAAAACAGTGGTACACCACAGGTCTTCTGTTGAACAGGAGACTAAAGTTGGTGTGCTGTGAGTTATGAATCACCTAACAGTCCCTCCATGGAAAAACGTGTGCATGCGCATGTTAAGCACACAGGCACACACACAATCACACACACACACACACACACACACACACACACACACACACACACACACACACACACACACACACACACACACACACACACACACACACACACACACCCACACCCACCCACACACACACCCACCCACACAGGCACAGGCACACACACACACACCACACAGATACACAAACACCCCCACATGTCCACACACACACATACACCTGACTGTTT
>NC_082397.1:9323683-9346839 GCF_031168955.1 Gadus macrocephalus | reverse complement strand
GCAGCCTGATGTGTTATGGTGAGCGACTTCTAGCTTGTCCTGGTTTGATCCTGGCTGAAACAGATGTTCAACTTTCTAATGTGCATAAGCTGTGCTTCATAAATGCCAGAAGGGAAACTCAGGAATTATCCTCTCTGGGATTGATAGTAATAATAATAATAATAATAATAATAATGATAATAATAATAATTACAATAAAGTTAACAATTATCAGAAGAGAAAGAGCTTTTTCACTATCATTATAACCACATGATGCTGTTATGTCCTTTTTTATTGTACAATCTTAATTGATTTGAAAATAAATCGATGTTGCAGCGGAACATAGTTTGAGGGCTTATACTGCCCTCTACTGAGGAAAGATGGTATTGAAGAAGTATTACAAGCACAGAGAGCGAGGCAGGATACAGAGGGAGGGAGGGAGAGCAAGGGGGGATAGAGTGTGTGTGACATGGTGGTAGGTTTTTGGAAGTACACACTGAAAAGTGCAAATACATAGAAACCATATAAATCCATAAAGTCGATCAAACTACAATTCAGTAATGTAGAAGTAAACCTTTCTTTACAAAACCCACTGACAAGCATTAGCCTTTAATATACAATGTGTGCATATATATATATATATATATATATATATATATATATATATATATATATATATATATACATACATATGTATATATAGAGAGAAGGAGAGAGAGAGAAAGAGAGAGAGAAAAAAAACACTTTCTCTGAACGATTGCAATTATCGTCCACCAGAGGGCTCATAAGGTAAAAAAATAACGATAGTTCAACCGAAGTTCAAATCCCCAAAAATATTTTAAGGAAAATAATATTTTCTGAGGATTCGCTTCAAATGTTGTTTTGACGGTTTGTTATGTATGTGTTATACCCACATAACGAAGGCACAACTTTTTGTTGCATGCGTTACCTGGGTGCTATGCGCGCAATGTTTTATCTTTTCAAGCATGTTGAGCAGTAAAGCTATGTTGACTGCAGCTTCTGGTTTAGAGATCTTTATTATGGTTATTAATGAAGTTATTATATAACACAGTTGGTTTGTACGAATGTAATGCTTGTCCCTTCCTAGATCCCCCGTTTGGTTATGTACACACATGTATAGCAGCGGTAGGCCTTTAGGAAATTAGAGTTTAGTCTTTATCTCTCCAGATGTGCTGACTTCAGCCTGTGCTCTGTTCAGGAGAACAGCGTTTGCTCTAAGGATAATAAAGATTCAAGGCTCTATTGCCAAAATACACCTTGGTGGGTATACTGATGGGAAAAAATAATATTTCAGATACTGTGGTTTACCTGGGGCTTTAGTTACACTGTCAATATATCCAAGTAATAAAATATAAACACAAATAATCTGCTGTTGTTGAGTGCCAAGCTGTGGAGAAAAAAAAAGCGGTTGGCAGAAGGACATTCTTTCCCTCTTAAAGAGAAAAGCTTTGAGGTTAAACATACTTGAGATACTATTTCAAGATTTTCAACTCAACTTTATTCATAGAGCATTTCAGTTGTGTGATGGGTGGGAGCCAATTTTTATATATTAGGTAAAAACAACTAATTTGCCGAAATTGAGTGATAGGATATACAATTAAGAAAAAACAACGGTAAGCCTCTTCATAACTAATTTATATATTTTTGTAATTCGATAATGTAATATTATTATTATTCTTTTTTTTTTTACAAACCTTAAGTTTTGGTGCCCCCCCAGGGACTTGGTGCCGTACGTACTCTGTGTATAGGGAGCGGCGGGCCTGTTTATTTATATTGAACAGTTTGGGGTTTTATCCTTGGTGCTGCAGTGCCTGATTGAGATTGCCCTGCAGTAAACCAGCGAAGTATCAAAGGAACTGGAAACACCATCCCAAACCTCAAACACCTATAGAAGGTGGAGGATTTCATATAGACCCGCCCAATGCAGGATTCAATCCCCAAGATTGGATAGTGATTAACATTAATCGTGCCACTGGCTAGGGTCGGCTACATTATGATTGGGTGGGTATGTAAACAAGTTGTGGTTTTGAATTTCTGGGTTTTCACTATGAAACAGCTCATGTCCCACGTTACACACGCAGTGCTTTGGGCTGTATAGTTCAGTTTTGGTTAGCGCAATGCTAACCATCTCTGCAGAAGATACAAAACATGTCATCCAAAATAACTTTACTGAGGACTAATTGATCATTTGAAATGGCTTGAACACGAGTGCTTGCGTGTTACATTATGTTTTCTACGGGTGAAAACACATTAAGCGTGCTTTGTTGGCCCATGTCTGCATTATCAGACAATACAGTTTGAAGAAAAATGAAAAGTAACCCAGCTACACATCTCGTCAGCTGAGTTTCAAAAACAATGCTACTGCCTTGTTATGTCAAGTTGTGCTTTCCAATGTTCTATCAGTGGCAAGGAAAACTACAATGTGTTTCAATAACAGTTTTGTCCTTATTTGACTGAGCTCGAAACATCTGTTCTGCAGTATTCTTTCTACAATTAATTTCCTATATTTTGGTTGATCGATAGTCATGGTTGGCTGTGTGTGTGTATGAGTGTGTGTGTTTGTGTGTATCTGTGTTTGTGCATGCCTTTGTGTGTGTGTGTGTGTGTGTGTGTGTGTGTGTGTGTGTGTGTGTGTGTGTGTGTGTGTGTGTGTGTGTGTGTGTGTGTGTGTGTGTGCTTGTGTGTGTCAGTTAGTTTGGTATGTCTGTGTGTGTGTTGCTTTGAAAAGCACAATCATATCAAACCCAGGGATAGAGAAGTCGACCTGATTGCAAGACATCCAGCACGTTGTTGATAATAACATGTCAACAACAGCAAAAAAAAACATAAGTCGCTGAAAGTTCACACTGTCCCACTTCGGCAAGTAGACACACCAAGAGAGCTATCACCACCATAGCCCCTGACTAATTACCCAACATAGCAGCATAACCAGCACATAGTTCATAATATATAGATATATCAGTTTCAACTTGATTTGATCCCCAGACAAAAGGTAACTTGGACTGCTTCCACCCTCATACAAAAACATCTAAACCATGCTGGTTGGTGAACCTGCAACATATTAACCAATCAATCTTTTTTCGGAATAATGCCATTCATCAAACTGAAATAATATAATTAAGGCCTTGTAATTACACAGGCAAGGGAAACGTCATTCATCAAGATTACCCGTGATAAATATGGGGTCAATGAAGTCCACTTTAATGAAGCTGTCTTCTACCATCGGTTTCAGGTAAATAATCTGCTTGGTAACAGGCGATACAAACATAATGAACAGGCATGATGATTCAAATTTAATATGAATATGAGATAGGTGGATGGCAACATAAAATGTGTCTCCCTGGCTTCTTATTTGCATAGGCTTGTCAAAAGCGTACCATCAAACTTTGAGGGCAGATTATTTCCTCCTTGTGTAATATAAACTAGCGCCTGCATCACTTGTGATTGGTAAACACGGTGTGTTCGGCCCGCAGTTGTTTGTATCTGCTGTTTTTGATCCAAACAAAACCAAACCAAACTTCCTCTAAAGCCGGAGCCTACAGCTTCACAACACGACAGCATGGTAAGATCGTCTTGATATACATTATTACTTATTTAATATGGTAGTAAGATGAGGACTTTGTAACCCGCTGACCAATATTGTTGTTAACAGTGTTGGGAGTAACGCGTTACAAAAGGAATGCATTAAAGTAATGCATTACTTTTTGCTGTAACGTGGTAATGTAAGGCATTACAAAAAAATATATTGTAATATTTTACTCTGTACAAATCTCAGTAACGGGCGTTACAAGCCATTTTAAACCCAAAATTAACTATACGTTTCCGGTCAAGGAGCAATGAGTCTTCCAACCGAAATCAATGGATTTAAAAAATGCCAAATAAAACACGACAGAAACTGTATTTCGCTATGATACTTGATTTGGAACATCAACGAACACCAATAACCACTCGGTGAGTTGCACATTTCTAAAATCTAACGTTTAGGGTTGTTTTAAGGACAGTTTTGTGAATACCCATCGCCAGCCATTGTGAAGCAGGCAGGGGCGATTGAAGTGAACCCAATACCCGAGACAGGAAATGTAAAATTGTCGGTGACAACCACTCTATTCCTAGACCACAACCACTCTATTCCTAGACCAGGGGTGTCAAACTAATTTTCACCCCAGGCCATGCAAGGATTATGGTTCCCCTTAAAGGGTAGGTTGTAACTGTTGGACTATATCATTGAACTATTCCTTAAGATATTGTGAAATGACTGTGTCTGTGTTTGATTATTATTTATTCAAGTGTACCAATATACATTGCATACTTGTACATGCAATTACATACATTTGAAAATATATGTAAGCGACTAAGAAAATTGCTCTGTGTTATAATTACATAAATCCCTTTAATTTATCAAGTTAAGAAAACCAAAATTACTATATCAATCAAGGATCAAACTGTTCAAGTGAATAAAAGAGTAATATTATCAAACATAAGTTATTACATTAACTCTGCTAAACTCAAAAAGTGGTTTGCGGACCCCGGTCCTACCCCCTTAATTCTGTAGGGTATGTCACATCTCCATATTCTGAGCCACCTCCTTCAAAAACTGCTGAACAGGCGGTGATCCAGGCCACGAGCCTGAATCACTGCCATTTAATGACCAGATTACCGTTGTCATTTTATAATACAGTTCCAGAACAATTTCACACAGGGCTTCTTGGTGGCAAATGCAATGATAGGTTATCAGAGGTGTGTGGCAGAACTTTTTCAAATTAATTTGAAGCTCCCGCGGCTCACATAGAATGAGGTGGCGGGCCGGATTCGTCCCGCGGGCCCTGTGTTTGACACCTCTGTCCCAGACAAACCGGGAACTCTAGTTATTCTTCCTCTATTGATTTCAATATGAATACCTGAAGTTACAGTATTTCTACTATAAAATATATTGCACCATGAGCCATAACTGCGACCATTATACTGTACATCTGTTAGCCTTAAGCCTAGCTCAGTCTTTATGCCATACCACATCACCTCCTGCTGTGTAATGAGCTGCATTTAGCACAAGATCTAATGATAACACCAAATCCATATTTCCAGATTTTTGGGTGAAGAAATGAAAAAGTAATGTGAAAGTAGTGTAATGCCTTACAATTCAAAGACAGTAATAATGTAATGTAACTAATTACTTTGAAATGACAGTAACAAGTAATAAATAATGCAGTACGCTTTTGAAGTAACTTGCCGAACACTGCTCATTTAAAGTGTATTCATGTCATCCTTCAGAAATCAATGATCTTTTAAGAACAATTCATATTTTAGGATTTGATCTAACCTTCACTGTCCTTTGCTCTCCATTTTTCTCTTCTCTCCCCTCTCCTCTTCTCTTCTCTCCTCGCTCCTCTCTACTCTCCTCCCCTCCCCTCTATCAACTCTCCTCCTCTCATCTCCTCTCCTCCTTCCTTCAGGGGTATAATTGCTTGCCTGTGGACGACCTCCTGGAGAAATACTACCTCTCACCTTCCTACGGGGTCGAGTTTTGCGTCGGTTTCCTTGGCAACCTGCTGGTTGTCATCGGATACGTCTTCTGTCTGCCTAAATGGGGCAGCATTAATGTTTACCTCTTCAACCTGGCCGCCTCTGACCTCGTCTTCCTGTGCACACTCCCACGCCTCTCCTACCTGTATGCCAACGGCAAATCAGAGACCAACCCCTACATGTGCATCATCAACCGCTACATCCTGCACGTCAACCTCTACTCCTCCATCCTCTTCATGGTGTGGATCAGCATGGACCGCCTGCTGCTCGTCATGCATCCCAGCAAGTTGCACTCCCTCCTGACCTGCAGGGCGGCGCTGGTGGTGACGGGCCTGAGCTGGCTGGCCGTCAACGTCCAAGTGGCGCCCATGATCTCCCTCATGATCCAGGACCACCAAAGGGGCAACTGGAGCATCTGCAAGGACTTTGCCAGCCTGAAGGCGGACCTGGACACGCTGGGCTACAGCCTGGGGCTGACACTGACCGGCTACATCCTGCCCCTGGTGGGGATCTGCGTCTTCTCGCACAGGATTACGCTTCTGCTGCGCAGCCAGGAGGAGGCGCTGCAGCGCCAGAAAACCGCGTACGGCCGGCCTCTGCGCGTGGTCCGTGCGGCGGCGGTCATGTTCCTGGTGCTCTACACGCCGTACCATGTGATGCGGAATGTGCAGATCGCGGCCAGTGCGGATTGGGCAGGGCTGAGCCAGTGCAGCAGGGTGCACATCAAGGCGCTGTATATCGTGACCAGGCCGGTGGCGTTCTTCCACAGCGTGATCAACCCCGTCTTCTACTTCTTCATGGGAGACCATTTCCGAGAGCTCCTGTTGGGGAAGCTCAGGAAGCTGATCCGGATGAGACAAACTATCACACTCTCACGTCCTTCAGTTGGAATTCCGACCTAACCAATGCATTTATGCCGGGTTCTAGATCCAGTTCACCAGTTGCAAAGTGGGAAAACCGTACGACTCGACGAACAAATATGGCTGTGCCCGTAATGAATTTATTTTTCTTTGTATTTTTACCACGTTGGTCGTTTTAATGTTGATTTTAAATGCACTTACATATTTGATTACATTGCTGCTTTAACCCGATCACCAATTTATGCATTACAAAGTCTTGCTGTGAGTGCAATACAATGGAAAGTTTTGTTGCTTGTTTTCGAGCTAGTTTGCTAAAGAGGCTAATGTAGCTAACAATAACAACAGTGTTGGGAGTAAAGCGTTACAAAAGTAATGCATTACTTACGCACATTACAAGGCATTTTAAATGCCGAAATGTGTATTGTTTTTTTTACAAATTTGCCAACGCTGCGAGATTCGCAGAGGAGAAAAATATCTGCGCAAATGTTCCTTCCTCTTGCTGCTAGAGGAGAAGATCACGGCAGCATCCAGGGGGGTTGTAGTCTTTTCGCTCGGTTCTCCGTCTCAATAGTAGGGCAAGAATGGAGCGAAAAGACTACAACCAGCCCGCTTTTCCGTTTCTGGTCAAGGAGCAATGAGTTTTCCAACCGAAATCAATGGATTTACAAAATGCCAAATAAAACACGACAGAAACTGTATTTCGCTATGATACCACTCGGTGAGTTGCACATTTCTGAAAACGAACGTTTAGGGTTGTTTAAGGACAGCTTTGTGAATACCCATAACCAGCCATTGTGAAGCAGGCAGGGGCGATTCGAAATGTGCCAAATACCAAAGACTAGAGTTGGCTCGGTCGCAAATGAATCAGTGTGAATGAATGAAGATGAACGAACTGAACTGTTTCCTCTCTCTCGTTCGTCTCGTTCGTTCTCAGACTCGTCTTCTCCCAGACCCCCTTGCTGACTCGCTGACAGTTCGTTCACTCACTGTGTGAGTGGTGAGGAGGGACCGACCAATCGTATGCTGTTCTAGGACTGAGTCTAGGACGCTCTCGTTGAATTTTAGCCAATGAGAGACAGAAATGAACCGGTTTCTTGGGGAAAAAACCAATGGGCTTAGTGAGCGAGCTATTATTCACAATGGCCATCTGTTGCATGGACGTATTTAAAGGATAGGCCTACATTATACAAATTTATAATTCGAAATTCGTCCCAGCCTTTATGCCACATTTTTCACAACCTTTATGCCACATTTTTCACGACTAGTCACCGCGCCATTCGTTTCAATGCGAACCGCGACGGTATACTTTCAACATAAAGTGTACATATTTATCATTTGAAATACCTCCCAGCCTTTATACCACATATACTCTAGGGTCTATAGCATATAATCATGTTGTCTGATTACAGTGTAATTCGTTTTAGACAACCTACCAGCTCTCGTTGTGAAGACTAGTCACCGCGCCATTCGTTTTAATGGGAATCGGGACGGTCTATACTCGCAACATAAAGTGTACATATTTGTCATTTGAAATTCGTCCCAGCCTTTATACCACAGATACTCTAGGGTCTATAGCAGTGGTTTTCAAACTGTGGGGCGCCCCCCCCTGGGGGGCGCCAGAGTTCTTCAGGGGGGGCGCGACGTGAGAAAAAAATAAACCCGAAGAAAAACCTGAAAGTCGATGATTCAAATCATCAATCGTACTTCAACTGTAGAAGTAACCTAACTAAATCGATTTTCAACCGTTTATCTTCGTGCAAACCATTTAACAAATCTACACACTTGTATCTTCAATAATATCTAAACAGAATTTCGATATCATTTAAAATTTCTTCAGAATCACAGTTTTAGTTTCATACCGCTTCGTTTTCTGCTGTTTTCATTGAAGACGTCAGCCCATTCTGATACAACTACTTCTAGACATCGTAACTCATTCATTTTTCGACCGTTTACCATAGTTCAAACCATTGAACAAATCTACACACTTGTATCTTCAATACTATCGAAACGGAATTTTGATAGCATTTATACTTTTTTCAGAATCACAGTTTTAGTTTCAAATCGGCATAGTTTTCAGTTGCTTATAATAATTTAGGTCACCATAGCAACACCGGTAAACAAACCCCGCCGAATAGTCGAATCTCTGGACTGAAAAAGCAGATCTGATTCGACTCTGAAAATTCAGAGTCGGGGACCCTGAATGAATCTGTGTAAACTGGCAGTTTACACAGATTAAGATGTTCAAATGTATTTAAAAAAGGTTAAGCTAAAACATGCTTAGATAAAGTTCATAAATTGTGTTAAGAAATGTGTTTAAAAACGCACAAAGATGTTTTAATGTTTCAGAAATATGTTTCAAATGTTTTAAAATTATGATCAGAGATGTTTAAAATGTGTAAAATAATTAGGATAGCTTTCAAAACACAGGTCTTTAGAAAAAAATTTTGGGGGGGGGGGGGGGTTCAGCTGAATTTTTTTCTCTGAGGGGGGGCTCACTCTCTCACACTTTGAAAACCCCTGGTCTATAGCATATAACTGCGTTGTCCGATTACAGTTTAATGCATTTTTCACAACCTTCCAGCTCTCGTTGTGAAGACAAGTCACTGCCATTCTTTTCAATGGGAATCGCGACGGTCCATACTTTCAACATTTACATATTTGTAATTTTAAATTCATCCCAGCCTTTATACCACAGATACTTTAGGGTCTATAGCATATAACCGCGTTGTCTGATTACAGTTTAATTCATTTTTAACAACCTACCATCTCTCTTATTGAAGGCAGTGTTAATTTTGGCAGCTAGATTTAGATTTTAGTCTTGGGCTGCACAGGGTTCTGTTTATCAGAGCCACCCGGGACCCCCACCATCATTGCTAAATCTAAAAAAATATATATATATCTAAAAAAATCTAAGTCTATTATCTTGCTAATATGTTAATATGTTATCTTGCTAACATCCAATAATCAACTACACCCCCATCCTGTTGCGTTTGGTTAAAGTTGTAATGTTGACGTTTGAGAATGAGAACGAGGGAGGTGCTGAGTCTGAGAACCGTGCATTCCATGATTCGATTCACCGCTACCGGAAACTCGACTGAACGAACGAGGGAGGGAGGGGCTGAGTCTGACCGACAAAGAGAACCGTGCATGATTCGTTTCACCGCTACCGGAAACTCAACTGAACGAACAAACAAACAAACGATTCGCGAACGACTCCTCTTGTCGAACTGAACGACGCGAACTGAGTCACGCTAAATCCAACCCTACCCATGACAGGAAATGTGAAAATGTCGGTTACAACCACTCAATTCGTAGAAAAAACGGAACTCTAGTTTTTCTTCCTCTTTTGATTTTAATCTGAATACCTAGTTATTTATTTTTTGAAATGTAAGCTGTCTAGTTGCTCTACACCTACATTTAGATTTATATTGTATCTCTTTCTTCTGACAAATGTACGTATTGTAAGTCGCTTTGGATAAAAGCATCTGCTAAATGCCCTAAATGTAAAATGTAAATGCAAATATAACTGTAAATCTTTGTCAAACAAAGCAGAACAAATATTGATTTAAAAGTCTGTAACTAAGGCAGTCCAGACCACGTCATTAAACAAATTATATGTATATAGAATTGGTAAAGCTGCACCAGACCACAATTAGACAATATGCTGGCTCTCATGGATGTTATCAGCAGACATATACCTTATTATCCTTTCGCTGTAGAACAGACAATAAGTTATGGAAAACGCATTAAAAAAAACTGTCTGCCTGCTTGCAGCTATGGGGTTAATGGCACGCTGTCAGCGGCGTAGCCATACCCCCCCCCCCCCCCCCCCCCTCCCAGAGTATGAAAAAATAAATAATAATCCTGAACGGAAACGGTCTAAAACGAAATATATGCACTATTAGTTTGATCTAACTCTTGACTTATTATGCTTATTGAAAGTGTTATATTTTGATGTTATGAATAAACATTGCACTTGACAATCAATTGCCACCCCAAATATAAGACTGGCCACCACAGTTATAATGTCCTGGCTACACCCCGCACACTATGCTTGTAAAAACATCACCAGACGTCAAATTGTGATGGTGACAATGTGTGGCAAGCCTGCAAGGGATGTGACAAATCCTACGTAATAATAATCCAACACTTGAGCAATACTCTAACATCCAAATGTGACATGACTCTCTCATTGAACCTTTAACCCACGAATGTGTGTTTAGACACGTTTATATCCACACTCTCACATGCAAGTGCTCAAAGTCATCACTCCTTCGTCCTCTCTTCCCTGCTGTCTCTTTACAACTGTCAAATTGTAACTAAAGCTTCTTTAAAGGTGCAATTTGTGGCAGATAGCGGAACGGGTTTGGAAGAAATTGAATATGATATTCCAAAGGTATGTTTTAACTAGTGTATAATCCCATGAAATTAAGAATTGTCTTTCGTTACCTTAGAAAGAGCCCTTTATATCTACAGGGACAGGTGTTGCAAATTAGCATCCACTATAGCAGGGGTTTTCAAAGTGTGAGAGAGTGAGCCCCCCCTCAGAGAAAAAAATTCAGCTGAGCCCCCCCCCCCCCCCCCCCCCAAACATTTGAAACATATTTTTGAAACATATTTTTTAAACATATTTTTTAAACATTTTAAACGTTATTCTGAAACATTACACCTTTGTGCGTTTTCTTAACACAATTTAACAACTTTATCTAAGCATGTTTTAGCTTAACCTTTTTTAAATTAATTTGAACATCTTAACCTGTGTAAACTGCCAGTCGAATCAGATCTGCCTTTTCAGTCCAGAGATTCTACTATTCGGCGGGGTTTGTTTACCGGCGTTGCTATGGTGACCTAAATTATTATAAGCAACTGAAAACGATGCCTGTTTGAAACGAAACTGTGATTCTGAAAAAAGTATAAATGCTATCAAAATTCCGTTTCGACAGAATTGAAGATACAAGTGTGTAGATTTGCTTAATGGTTTGAACGATGGTAAACGGTTGAAAAAGGAATGAGTTACGATGTCTAGAAATAGGTGTATCAGAATGGGCTGACGTCTTCAATGAAAACAGCTGAAAACGAAGCGGTATGAAACTAAAACTGATTCTGAAGAAATTTTAAATGATATCGAAATTCTGTTTAGATATTATTGAAGATACAAGTGTGTAGATTTGTTAAATGGTTTGCACGAAGATAAACGGTTGAAAATTGATTTAGTTATGTTACTTCTACAGTTGAAGTACGACTGATGATTTGAATCATCCCGAAAAAAATCAGGGGTTTTTTCGGGTTTATTTTTTTCTCACGTCGCGCCCCCCCTAAAGTACTCTGGCGCGCCCCACAGTTTGAAAACCACTGCGGATACTTACATCGGATAGCTGTTCTCAGTTTGTCTAGTATGAACACTGTAGGCTATCTGTCCCTATCAAATAATCCGTAAATAGGGAATAGGGAGAGGTTTCTCTTCCACGGAGCCCCGAGCCCGCCATGTAGCACCACCATGTGTCTACGGTAGCCCGAAAGTGATATATGGCTCTAGAGAGGACGCATTTTGTACTTTGATTCAAAATTACTATTTTACCTTTAAACTAACATCTAGTGATATACGAAATACAATTTATTAATCTATCAAGGAATCTCCTCACCACACAGTCGTCGTTGCTGCCGTCGACGATGAAATCATTTGGGGAACTGTGGGGGTGTACAGTGGGGTGCAATCTCCAACCTAACCACCTGATGCCACTAAACACACTGCCCCTTTAATGTGGGAAACGTGAACAAAGACTGCTTTAAAAAGAAAATCTGACATATTCCACATCTTTACATTATTTTGTTATCCTGTGGGTATTTTGTAGAAGTGCGATGTCATTAAATACCTCAATTATAATTATTATTATTTTGAGTGCATATAGGCTTGCCATATGTCCAAAACACATTGATGATAACAGGAGAACTGAAATAGCTACATCACTTCATCATGATTAGGGAACATTTGATTTATCATGAAAAATAAAATAATGATTATTTTTACAACAATCAAATTTACCCAAATTTCCTTTATTACACATTGTTTTGGTACAAAATGTTTCAGAGCAGTTGTCTATAAAGTATTGATATCACTCAATATCAATATGCCAAAATGTACTAATTGTATGTTTATTATTTAGCTTAGCTAAATGGTTAAGCTATGTCTATATATCGAGCCAAAACAGCTAATAGCGAATATGTCAAAGTTCACAATTGGGTCATTGCACTCAATTGCATCCATTCATAAGACAGCACAATATAGCTAAGAAAGGTTACAAGGACAGCCTGAGGAAGGTTATAATGACCTTCTCTTGAGTCTTGAGTTCTCTAGTGTGTGGTGCGATGAACACAGTACAATGATCGCTGAGCTGTCTTGATACGTCTACATTTACTCAGAGACAATATATTGCTTAATCTTTCGCAAACAAAACAAAGCAACAAAATATTGAAACGGTCTGTCTTCTAGAAAGTCCAGGAAATGTTACAAAGGCAAAACTGAGGCAATATATAATATGTAAATAGTGATGTAAATTCTGCACTGCACCACAATATAAGTGTTTCAGAACGCCCATGGATGCTATCAACAGCCATGCATTATCTCGGCTGTAGAACAGGCAAAGTATTATGGAAAACCATTAATAAGCCTGTCTGCCTGCTTGCCGCCAGCAGGTTAATGGCACACTGTGCTTGTGAAAACATAACCAGATGCCATAGTGTGATGTTGACAATGTGTGGCATGCCTGCAAGGGATGTGACAAATCCTACATGCTACACTTGTGTAGTCACAACAACAAAGTGTGACATCAAAACGTGTGAACCCACACATTTTAAGGCAAGTTTATTTACCCACACACACTCACATGCAACAAAGTGCACTAATACAAACAAGTGTTTTTTTGCTAGTTTATTTACACACGCACACTTACACACACACACTCACATGCGCGCGCACGCACGCACACACACACACACACACACACATACACACACACACACACACACACACACACACACACACACACACACACACACACACATACATATGTTAATCAGTTTGCCAGAGACATATTGTTTTGTTTTTGTTTTTGAGACCGGGTTGAAAAATAACACCTTAAAAACACTTTCAATCACAAAACACTTCCGCCCACATTGGCATGTGCTCATCAGTGGTACAACACTGAAAACATTGACCCTGGCATAACACAGAGCGCCCTGTCCTGTAGCCAGAATCATGTGGTCCCGCAGGCTGTCTCATATGATATTGTTTATGTTGCACTGTCAGTGGCCACAATGTGCCCGGGAGCACCTCAAAATCCCCCCTTGGCAGGCAGTCGGGCCAATGACAGGGCAGGGCAGTAGCGATGGAGCCACACAACAAAACGCATTACATCATACGCTGAATACTGAGTTGGCTAAGTGGATGATGGTGTGAGAGGAAGGGAAATGGAGGTAGGTGTTGATATTGGTGTGTGTGTGTGTGGGTTTGTGGGTTTCTGCGTGTGTGTGTGTGTGTGTGTGTGTGTGTGTGTGTGTGTGTGTGTGTGTGTGTGTGTGTGTGTGTGTGTGTGTGTGTGTGTGTGTGTGTGTGTGTGTGTGTGCGTGCGTGTCTGTTTGTGTGTGTGTGTGTGTGTGTCTCTATGTGTGTGTGTGTGTCTGTGTTTGTGTGTGTGTCTGTGTCTGTGTGTGTTTCTGTTCTTTTTTTAGGGGTTGAGTTGGCAATGGTCCATTTTAGTTCATTTCAGTTCATTTGCGTTTCAGTTGTGTAATCTGAGAGAGAGAGAGAGAGAGAGAGAGAGAGAGAGAGAGAGAGAGAGATTTTAGATTGCATGAAAAAAACAATGTAATAATGAAAAAATAAAAAAATTCAGAATACAGAAAGAACTGCATTAATGTAATACGATAACGCTAGATCATCAACAACCAGTACCAACCATCATGTCCTATTGCCTCGGAGAATGGCACAATAAGGGTTCACTTATTGGTCATTTTGGGTGAATAGTGCAAATCTTTCTGCTGGCACATCATGAAAGGAAGTCTAATATAACAGTGTTTGAAGCTATAAACTTCAAACTAGCATCTAGCTACTATAAAATGTGTTTGGGTTTATTTATTTATTTATGTTAATATCATACTGAAAACTCTGTCTCCATGTCTGCGTCCCGGACTGCAAGGAACCCAGGTGGCGTGTCCCCTCGATGACCCCTCGAAGAGGGCTGGTTCCAGTGCTCTCGTCCTCTCCGTCTAGACTCCCTCACCTCCCTCCTGGCTGGTCTGCCTGCCTGTGCTATCCGAGCCCTGAAGCTCATCCAGAATGCAGCAGCCTTGGTGCTCTTCAACCTGTCCGGGTCCTCCCGCACTTCATCTCTCCTCCGCACCGTGCACTTCATCTAAAGCAGTTGGCTTTATTCAATGTTTGGTTTCATTCAATGTTCTTGCATGACTCTTGCCAATTTCCCGGGATGTATCCTCATGGTTGAATTTACTCATTGTATGTTTATTTTTATTAAGCTGAAACTTTTGGTGTCAGCTAAATAGTAGTAGTAGTATATAATAGTTATGTGAAAATACAAAAACTATATTATTTGTTATTTAAGCAAAGCAAGCAATATAAATATGCATACTTCTTAGGAAGGATGCAAAGTGCAGGTTTATGATAATTTAAAGCCGCTTCTGAACAGGGGACAATAGCTCTGCATAGAATGTTTTGCATACTATGTTCTGTACTGTAAGAACAATCTCGCCATACTGTGTCAGCCATCTGCTGTAATCTATTTCCCGTTTATCATATTAGCCTCTGCTGAAGGAGCATCACAATGGGATATCAACTGTGAACATTAAACTAGAAATGAGACTCTGAGAGCCGACGTTATCGAATTAATTCATCACAGAACGTGATGCTATCTGAGAAGTCGGGGTACATCTGAGAGAAAGAAAACATTTGTGTACGTGTCTGTGCGCGTCCGTGCATGTGTGTGTGCGTGTGTGTGTGTTTGTGTGTGCATGTGTGTGTGTGTGCGGAGCTTTATAATCTAGCTTGGCACAAGGTTTTTATTAAACAAACATTTAAATAAAACTCTGTCTTGGATAATATATATTTAATTTCCGCCGTCTGTCTCGAAACCTGGGAGCGACTGACTCCCCCAAAGGCAGCTCATTGAATGCTAATGTGGTATTTTTCTGTAATATCTATTCATATTCCTCACTTGAATAACCCCAGAACCTCTTCAATGCTTTTGCTCCCTTTCTACTCCATATCAGATAGTTCAGCTTCTTTGTGTATTTTTTTCCTTTCGATTCTGTCATCTGATAGTTTTCTAGAATCAATCGCCATCAGTCATGGCCCTGGCTCACACACACACACACACATCGGAAAGAAGCTGAGCCTCAGACTATGATGCTCCACACAGTATAACTGGAAGTTATCACTGAGACGCAATGAAAGTCGGCGGAATTGGATCCATACAACACACACGAGACAAGCTAGTCATAGGTTGGGTCTCTTTATTTTCAGAAAAAACAATACACGTCGTTCTAGGTTCTTCTTTTGCAAATAAAAACATACAAATCATAATATTTACAAATGAGTAAGGAGCAGAATTATGATGGGGAAACAACGCTAAATAATAAGGTATAGTCCATGTAAGATACACGATGTGGAGCAGTGTGGTTTCTTTGGTAAAACAATATGAACAATCTGCATGAGCTTCAAATAGCAACACAACAAGTATTCCCTAGCCTAACAATCGATGCAGCCTGTGTGTCGCTTCGGTTCACACAACTCCCACAAAGATTGGCTACACAAAAAACCCACAAAGCTAATAAAAACGACAAAGCCCTCTCAGATGATGACGTGATCTCTAGCACATGTGCTGTTAAAAACGTCACAAGCTTCACAGAGATAATCAGATCCAACGAGAGACCTCCAAAGAGCGACGCAGAAAGAGAGATCTGACTCCACTGGGTTTGGCTGACCTCACATGACATCCAGAGTACTGCGGCTATCGGGTTACTGCTGCGCAACTTTTCCCTGCCCTCTCCCCTAAACGGACGTCGGTGCTCGGTGAACTCTAACCACTAATGTTGTCTTCTTTTGTGTTGGAAATTCATTCAGATGAACCCAGGTGCAGCCCCGGTCTGGAGGCACCAGTGAGGTTTGAACTAGGATTATCTACACTGCGGCTACGAGCTACCGCCACTTTCTGGTTGATCAAGCTGCCCCCCATGCATGCGCTGTTCGGAAATACGATTATTTTTACACCCATGATTTATACAATATATCTGTGGTATGTACTGTTGTTGTTGGTAGCAGTTTATTAAGTGTTATGTGTAACAAGGCAAGCATACACCGTTGATTACATTCCCATCTTACTTCTAATAAAATCAAACATTTAATGTAAAGCACGAATCCCTGTAGTATAAAAGAAATGTCCGCTCTGACTTTTCGCAACACGATGTGGTACATTACCGAGAGATGCAGGATGCAGGATTGCCCACCCACAGGCCTGACCTGTAGTAGGCGTCCTTCAGCGAAGTGCCTAAGCTAATGGAGTGAATACTAGTCGCTTATAAGTGTGGTCCTTGCATAATTGAAAAAAAAAAAAACATTGAGACGAAAAACAACAAAAGAAACCAAAAAAGGAAAAAATAGAATTGGAAAAAGAGAAAGATCGGAAAAGAAAAAAAGATCGGAAAACTAAAACCTTGCGAGTCAACAGGCGGCCGACCAAAGCTCAGGAACCAACAGCGGGAGCGGGACCGCCGCAACCGTCGCCACTGACCCCATCCCTCCCTCCCGGGCTTACAAGTTTTCCTGCAGCCAGCGGACGTAGTTGTCCGTCATGCGGCGAGCGATGGCGAAGTCCATGGGCCACAGGTTGAACATCATCGCCCCGTGGAAGCCCGCGCCGTAGTGTTCGTGGGTCACCTCCACGCCGGCTTCTCGCAGCCGCGTCACGTACATGATCCCGTCGTCGCGCAGGACGTCGTACTCGCACGTCAGCACGTAAGCCTTGGGCAGCGAGCGCAGGGCGCTGTCCGGCACCAGCAGGGGCGACGCCCGGGGATCCCCGATGGCCCTGGACGGACCCCCGTCGGGTGCCGGGACGCCCACCGCCGCCTGGTCTCGTCCCACAGCGGGGACGCTGTAGTTGTAGTCGGCCCGGTAGGACTCGGGGAGGTAGGCGCCCCAGTTGACGAACTTGAGCAGGTCTGCGGACTCGGGCCCGTTGTGGGTGTTGGACATCATGGTCCGGAACAGGGCCTTGTCGCTGGTGAAGTACTCGCTCCAGAAGCGCACCATCAGGGTGCGCGGCAGGATGGGCATGTCCTGGTTCTGCTGGTAGGACGGGGTGTTGAGGTCCAGGGCCTGTAGCACCGGGTAGAGCAGGGCCTGGATCTTCAGCTGGATCTTCTGGTCCGGGTCCTGCCGTAGCTATGGATACCGGGACGGGGGAGGGGGAGGGAGATAACGGAGAGGAAGGGAGGAGGAGAAGAATAAGAAAGGAAGAATAGAAGTGCGGAAGAGAGAAAGGATGAAAGGAAATGAAAGAAAGAACGGAAAATCTGAATCATTTGCATGAAAAGCTATACAAACTTAACAGAAAACTATTGTTTGGAAGTGGGGACAAGTAATTTCTCTACGCTCAACCAATGTAGGTAACATTGCCTTAACTCTTCTTCTGTTGTCCATAGGCATAGCTTAGCAGCTAGCCTTGTTGTTTATATCCAGTGCTAGGATGAGCTAACCTGCTGGGACACCGCTGCTGCCAGGTTCCCTCCCGCGCTGTCCCCAGACACCGCGATGCGCCCCGGGTCCACCGAGTAGCGAGCCAGGACCTCCTCCTGGAGGAAGTGCTTGACCACGCTATAGACGTCCTCGTAAGGGACGGGGAAGTGGTGGGCTGGAGCCAGGCGGTACCTAGCAGAGGAGGAGTGGTCATAAGAGGGGGATTGATCTTCATGATGCATGGGTTTTGGCTAGGCTAGCCAGGCTAAGGCCAAGCTATGAGCACATTTTCCACTTTTTATCATGTCTGATGTCATCATTTGCTGACTCTTTAGTACAAAGGGCAGTTAAGAAATGCTTACTTTAAGAAACACGACTGCAGTCCAATGGTTAAAGAGATTAAGTGTTCGTTTTTCAAGGTTTAACCTTGAAAGTGTTCTGACGCCTTGGTTTAGGGTTGTATAATCACAAAAAGTTAGAAGGTCTCAGTCTGATTGAAGATGGATTAAAAAAACATCTTTGTTATTTCCTGGGAATATACCACAACTCCGTACAACCGTTAGAAGTCATTTGATGAAGCAGAGTAAGGATATAAGTATTTGGCTGCTTCTGATGTTGGACATATGCGCTTTGAATGCTTTGCACTAAAACCTCTCCAGAGATCCAAAGACACGAATGAGATGAATTGACTGAAGCAAGCTGAATTAAGTAACCCTTTGAGGTCACCAAAGGAGGCACAAACCCATCTTAAGGACTACACTGGATGGAGAACCTGTGAAAAGTTGAAGACTTATATGAGTCTGAACAACATTAGTAGGAGTGCTGAGCTATGAAGATATGGTACATTTCTTCACTGTTAAAAGTCTTCAGTGTGCATTCATAAAGAGAGTTGGTGGGTATTCCAGTCCATACATTCATACAACTTTTGTTCTTCAGGGGTCCCTTGGCATCGTGTAGCATCTTATCTTAGCTAGCTTTGTTGCATACAGGGAAGGGGTTAACCAAACAATTGTAAGTGCATGTCACTTGGTTCTGTGAACATCCATATTGTACTAACAGCAATATATTGTTACTCTTTCTTCTGACAAACGTAATTATTGTTTGCTTTCGATAAAAGCGTCTGCTAAATGCCCTTAATGCAAAATGTATTACAAGCTCTGATACAAGTTTACCTGTAAAGATTGATAGGTCTATATATGAAGCTAGTCCAGCCAGGCCCAGCCACTCATACATGCTGTGTCGACAGGAATTGAGTTCAATATTCCATATCCTACGACACATGTGACTCAGCCATTTACTCTATGAAACCCATATTACGGGTGGGTCCCATCCCCCGAAATAATGTAACAATCCCCATACATTCCTGATCCTGACAGATGCTGACATTATTTCACACGAAACGTGACGGAAAATCATTATGAGAGGGAACTTATCCGTCCACATCCATCCATCCATCATCCAAAATATTCATCCATTCACTCAAAGTCATCCATACCTCTGCACACCTGCACACTCACACACACACACACACACACGCACGCACGCACGCACACACACACACACACACACACACACACACACACACACACACACACACACACACACACACACACACACACACACACACACACACACACACACACACACACACACACACACACACACACACACACACACATACACACACACACACACACGCAGGGAATGGAGTGTGCTGAGCAATATGTGTGTGTGGTGTCTCAGGGGTAAGTGAGAGAGGGAGGACTGTGACACAGCAGTGCCACCGGAGAATTGGCACCGGGGACAGTTGATTTAATACAGAGAGTCGGGTGGGACTAATGAAAACGAGCCAGCAGAAGCACTCCATGCTATCTGCCAACGCATCTCGGCACACCGGGAGGGCACTGGAACAGATACAATCAGAGTGTTCCTGGTGGGGGAGTGTGGCAGGCGTGGGAGAAGGCATTGGTTCCTTTAGGAACCTGGTTTTGATTGAGTAATACCACAGGGACCAGCCTCTATTGGATAGAGGGAATCTCATCCGTAACGTCAGTGTTTTTATCAACCAAATCGGCTGATATTCTTTGGTGCTTTGTGAGTGTTGTTATTGCGGTGTCAAGGAAACATCTGGGTTGTTGGGACAGCTGTTGTAGCCGTTTCATCGACATTGCATCAATTTAGAAGAGTTAAAAGGCAGAGGTGTCCTGCTAATGAGGAAAATAAACCTTGGAACATTATTGACCAATCAGGATCGAGGATCCAGCAATGCTGTAGTATCACATATAATGATGATTATTAACAGATACTCACTCGACAGAGAGCACCATGGCGTCGAGGTCCGTGACCAGGGTTCTGGCCAGCGTGTCATAGGGGCTCATCCCTGCAGAAGACACACAGGTCGACGATAGGGCGTTAACATCCCACCTGATGCAACATTCATTCATTCATTCATCCATCATTAAAATAGCACAAATGAACAGGGACCTGAAAGCGGCAAAGTTTCCTAATCAAATCAACCTTGATATTCCTGCATGATGCATATAGTGATTATAGCTTTTTATAGCTAGCGATTATAGATACTATCCCCAAAGTATCGTCCTAATTATAATTCTTCAACCTCAGCCTCATCTTCATCATCGTTGTTATTATTATGATGATCATGATGATGATTATGATGATGGTGATGATTATGAATATTATAATGATCATACAATGACTTCTATTTAAAGATTCAATATCACATCAGATCTATCAGGGAGGATCTCCATGGTGATCTTCCAGTGCCTCCAGCTACTCACGGGAGCTGCCCAGACACCAGCCCCCGCCGTGCAGGTAGATGACGGCCCTGCGAAGGTCAGCCGTGGGCCGGTCGGTCTGGGGCTGGTACAGCACCACCTCCACCCCGTCGAAGCGCTCCTCCGTCACCAACACGTGTTGGTCCGACAGCGGCACCACCCGCTCCGCCAGCGTGATGAAGTACATGACGCCCATGTAGTCCTTCAGCCCCAGCAGCTCACTGAGGTCCGCCTGCACGCACACACACACGCATACAGAGACATGCAAACACACAGACACACACATACACGCATGCAGAGACATGCACACAGACAAACATGCACGCAGGCACGCGCACACACACATGCATGCATGTGCACAGACAGAAGCATGCATGCACATACACATGGAAACACCCGCACAGACACACGCACACATGCTCGCAAACGCACAGATAAACCCGCCCCCCACACACACACACACACACACACACACACACACACACACACACACACACACACACACACACACACACACACACACACACACACACACACACACACACACACACACACACACAAACAAAGAGGGGTAATGGATGGATTCAAACATGAATTCGGTTAATACATTTCTTTGAACTTTTTTACATTAGATTCTGTCTATTTTCATGAAAAGCATTCTTTGTGGCCATATGCGTCATCCCAATGGATGCAAGCTTTGATATCTATAATTCTGCCGCGCTCAACCCCGGGACCACCACATCATGTGAGCGCCGCCGCTGTGAATGTCATAACACCCCTAAAGACATCCATGGGTGCGTAGCGGACACAGGAGGGCTCAGAGTCGCGCCACGACAGGCAGGCTGGGCGACGGTAGGGCTTAGCGCAGATCAGCTGAGACCCGCCATGTCCGCTGTGGTAACCATAAGCACTGAACCATGCATTTACCTCCACACACACACACACACACACACACACACACACACACACACACACACACACACACACACACACACACACACACACACACACACACACACACACACACACACACACGCACACACACACACAAACACACACCCGCGCGAGCACCCATTTACACACGCGCACAAACACACACGTGCAAGCACGCACGCGCATGCACGTACGCACACCCACACACAGACACACGCATGTACAAACGCACAAGTAAACACACACACACACGCACACCAAAGCAAACAGAAAATGGGATGCCAAAATAGTTTTGGCTTGGTGAATTAATTAATTTACTAAAACGTTTGGACCAATGCCTACATTGTACAATTATTAAATGAGAGAAAATTAGCATTAATGGAAGTTTTCATGTTTGAATAGGCTTTTTTTTGCATGGGATAAGGTTCTGCAGCTGGTATACTTATATCTAAATGTTTGTTGTCTTATGAACTACAGAGGGATCATCCATGTCTGACTCAAGGAATGACCTCCAGGAAGGCAGAGGCATCTCAGCCCAGCCATCAACAAAGAGTGTATTTCCTTAATAGTGGCTATAATTAGAACAGGTGAGCGGCTATACTATGGCTGGATTAGCGTCTGACATAATCTGGTGTAACCAGCAGGGCTATTCGTGGCAGAACCATCACATAGGTGTTGTATAACGAAATATCTAACACTATTTGAGTTGACAGTGAAAAAGTTTGAAAAAGGAAACATTCCAAATAGATATATACATATTTTACATTTAAAAATAAATAAGAAATGTACTGTATTTATATTTTGTTTGTTTTTTCTGTGAACAGCCTCCTGAAATCGAGGCATCAGCAATAGAAAAACGCGACAGTTATTGCTTACCAGGTGGCTGAGAGCTCTGAAGAGGGAATTGGTCACCATAAGTTTCCATTTTTGATCAATGGCTTCCGGAATGGGCTCATAAATAAAATAAGCGGATAAAGAGCCGAGCACGATGAGCGAAACGATACCTTTCAACCTCATTGTGCCGGTGCGTCCCCGGCAGCGGAGTCCACGGGTGCAGAAGGAGAAACAAGGTGCCCTGCTCTGCTGCTCTTACTGATCAGTCTCTCCAGCGGAGGCACAGCTTTAATCTGATATCAAATTAAGCTGAATCCAGCTGAGTGTGACAGCGCGTCTCAGTGTCATTTGATCGCTATCCGCGGGCATTGGTAGAGTATTCTTCTCTTCATTGCGGTTGTTGTGGTGTTGCATGCGGACGCTCCGTTACGCACGCCTTGTCCTGCACTATTTTTTACACCGACG
>NC_082397.1:9316183-9318683 GCF_031168955.1 Gadus macrocephalus | reverse complement strand
TGTCTCTCCCTTTTTCTCTCTCTTTCTGTCTCTGTCTCTCTCCATTTCTTGTCATCGTCTACCAGTTAAGCCGGCATATTTTCGGTTTCATAATGTTTTCTATAAAAGGCCCGCAAGCAAGAGATGTTTCTGTAATTCCTGCAATATTATCCGGGTAATAATCATAATTATATATTTAAAAAAAATTATTTTGAACAATGAAAAATAAACTCCCTATGTTTATGAAACTCCAAACCCGCCAGACATCATTTGATAAGCATGTGTGTACAAAAATAATGAGCCCATCTCAGAGAGACACAGGCTTCAGGCTCTGCCAAGTACCCTTCCTCTCGCTCTCAATAACTTGGTGGGTTGTGGGGTGGTAATTCTTGGCACTTTATTGAAAACGCAACTCAGAATAAACGTAAAGAGTACATTGTGATACAGGGTAAAAATAGTATAAATAATAGGTCTCTGCACTGAACCCGGCAACCATACAAAGGTTGAGGCGCTGCAGTGAGCATCGAACAATGGACACACTCCAGCGTTACATCAGGGAAACGTCCTTGAGGGCACGCAGACAGATAGATGCCACTACTCCCTTTGGCCGTTCCAAGGAATGTAGCTCGTGGTATCAGCGGAGTTGGAAGAACTCGAGTGAATGTAGCTTGTAGTATCGCTGCGTTTGAGCGTACAAATAATGAAATGGTTACTGTAGCATTAAATGGTAAATGGACTGCACATATGTAGCACTTTTATCCAAAGGCCTTTACAATATTACCTGACAATTACCCATTCATGCACACATTCACACACCGACGGCGGTGTCGACCACGCTAGGCGACAGCCAGCTCGTCGGGAGCAGTTAGTGTGAGGCGTCTTGCCCAAGGGCACCTCAACACTCAGCGAGGAGGAGCCAGAGATTGATATAGCAACCTTGCACTTTGTGGGGGCATCCGTGGCCTACTGGTTAAGGAGTTGGACCGGTAACCGGAGGGTGGACGGGGGAAGTAGATCTCTTCAGAGAAAGAATTTCCCCCAAAAAGGGTCAATAAAGGATAACTTAACTTAACTGCCCGCCAACCCGCTCTATCTCCTGAGCTACTGCCTTTCCAATGTTCTTCACAACACTTGGTAAGCCTATAGGAGCTTACTGCAAAAATAACGCGTCTCGAGTCGTGAATTAGTTTGACCTTTCACTTGTCAAAAGGGAACAATACAAACAAAGGCACGAAAAAAACGTGTAGGCTTCTGGCTCCTTTTTCCCCGCACATGACGTCACTACTTTTGACATCATGACTCTATGGAAGCCTTATGGGTCCATGCTAATTGGCAATCATATAGTATTATATAATATATAATAATCATATAGAATACAAACCAATAACTCCAACTATGCAAAATCGACATTTACTAAATATGGTGGCTCAGTGGCATAGTGTCTCGCCAACAACACGTCGAATGGAAATTTCCGTTGCAGTTGCAGGCGAGTCCATGCGAGTCCTGTGAGAGGGAGGAGGCCATTGTTTCATCCCAGTAATAATGTAATTCCTTATAAGGGGCCTGTTGGCGTGCATTAATTATTCTCCCACTGCTGATCTTCAAACCGGTCTTTGTGTGTTAAAATCTTAAGTGGAATTAGTCGTCTTATTCAAGGGAGAAAATAAATATTGACGTTATCACATTTCTGTGACCTTTAACCAGGGAGAAACCAAACAAAGGAGGCCTTGTAAATCACACGTGTCTCCGCTCTCTATTTGAGATAAAGATATATCAATGAGGAGTACTCAAATCCATTTCAATGCGGTATGAGGAAACACATTGAGTTCAAAGTTCAACACTTATCACACAAATAAATCAGTTAAGGTTATTAAAGAAATACAGTTGCCAACTACAAAAAGTGTACTTATTTGTCTACTTTTAAAGAGAAGAATAAGTCAGAAAATTAATGAATTCAATTCTATTCAATTCAATTTTATTTGTATAACCCTTAATCACCATTACAGTCTCAAAGGGCTTAACATGCCAAATATTCATGACACCCCCCTTTACCCAAGCCCCCACACGGGCAAGAAAAAACTCCCTTGAAATTAGCAAGGAAGAAATCTTGAGAAGAAACGTATAGTAGGGGATCCCTTCTTCCAGGGATGGTCAGGAGTGCAATGGGTGCCACAATTGACATACAGGTAAATACATGCACACCACATGCACATGAATAAATTAATGACTTTAATTAATGACGTTGCAGTTGGGGTAACGGCGTATTTACGAATCCTGCTATGGCCAAGCCAAGACCAGCAATGACCCTAGCAATGTAATCAAGCATTTAAAATTGACATTAAAAAGACCAACGTGGTGAATATACAAAGAAAATAAATCTCTTTACGGGCGCACCCATTTTTGTTGAGAGCATCATCTGTATTCTATCAGAATATTGGTTAGCCGACCAACCAAAAGGGTGCGGGCCTCCCTGAAATGCTGCAAGAAAGCTGAGAGATTTCAAGAGCCAAGGGTAAGCAAA
>NC_082397.1:9278683-9311183 GCF_031168955.1 Gadus macrocephalus | reverse complement strand
AAATATCAGCTGTAAGGCAGTCTGAACAGAGAATTGCTTTGCCATCTTGATCTTTGTGGTATGGAACCACGCTGACAGAGCTTTTTTATAGTGTCAGGTCCCCAAGCTTGATAGTGTTGGGTGCTCCAATTTTGCAACCTTGTGCGGGAACAGTGGGTGCACACTGTGGGTGCTCACACCAAGGGCCCATTCACCTGCTTTACTCTTTCCCCCTCTCACACACACACACACACACACACACACACACACACACACACACACACACACACACACACACACACACACACACACACACACACACACACACACACACACAGAGAGGAAGAAGGGAAAATGAGGGTGCACAGAACCTATGATTTCCACACTTAAACTAGCTCCGGGTCCACTGGACCCGAACACCCTGTGTGTAATATAAATGTGATGGGGGGGTATACAGGGGGGGGTCATTGAAAATGTTTTCTGATTCATGTTCCTCACAGAAAATGAGCCAAAGCCAATGAATCTTAGTTCAAAATAATAATTATTTGTATCACTTTTATGAAGCTAAAAACTGAAAACGGGTCCCACAGACCCGAACACCTTATAAGGGTTAACAGAGAGCACGCCATACAGATTCCACACATTTGGAAGTGTTGTGTTTTAGCAAATTTATTTTGAAGGCAGGAACCCTCAAATGACCCACAGACATTGTCAGACTTTATCTGAACTCTGAAATGAATGACAAATGCACATGTAGGCTGCCTGGCCTTGTGCAATAGGCGTGGATGGCCCCTTGTTGTTCAGTTCGTTTTGAAACCATGTTGTGTGCCATACTGTGTCTGCTTTAAGTACACCAAACTGAATGTTTATTTCACAAAGATCTAATAAAATACAATTCCCACTGACAACGTTTTAGCCTTAGAGCAAGTTTTCAAGGAGGCATCTGGATGTTATTCATCCCCATGGCAACCCCTGGAAGGAATTGACTCTGACTTCCACTCTGACTGCCAAGGATCCAGTGGGGACGTGATGTCTCAACTTTTGAGATGGTCCCGGTCATCGAGGTGTCGTTACACTCCTCTGAGGCTGATGATGATCCTGAGCAACACGCACACACACACACACACACACACACACACACACACACACACACACACACACACACACACACACACACACACACACACACACCAACCCTGTCTCGTCAAAATTACGTTCCCAGAGAACTATTCGGCATTCTCAATTACGTTTGTCATAAAACGTATTTTGTCCGCGATTACGTTTTATTGAACGTATTGCAAATACGTTCGTCCTCAGCCTATTTTTTGCCATTTATTAACCTCTAGGATTATGTTTGGTTGAAACGTATCCCAGATAGGTTAAATGTCAACGTATAGCACATTATTGTCATTAAGGCATATCTCCCTTTCAGGGAACGTTTCATTTAACGTATTTTGTCTGAAAAACGTATCTTGGCTGTGGATACGTGTTATTGAAAATAACCCTCCCTCGTTAAATCAATGAGCTTGGTGTTTTGCTTTAAAAAAAAAAGTTATAGAAGAAGTCTAAACTGCAGAAAATAAACACATCCAAGCTGCCTTTTAAGGATACCTTGGAATAACTGTCTATTTTTCAACCATCGGACCCTAGTTTACGACAAAAACAACCCAATTGACGGCACCTCCTTTGCCGCATGGTTTTTAGAGTTATTAGAGGGGGCGGTCGATAGCAACCACCATAGCAACCATGACGGTCAAGTGACTGGATTCAGCCCCGTTGAAAAAAATAGAATACCTCCCTACACACTCAGTAGTAGATTAATGATATTTAAATTATTATTATGACCATGAAGTCTTTATTTGCATGGGTTTACATTTCGTTGTGTAGCATGGAAAAATCGGAGAAACACTCCCATTCAGAATGCATTGGTTTACACTTCGTTCTTTGGAGCACGGTTATTTTTATTGATTTATTTATTTTCCGTTTTTGAGGAGTTGAGGATTTTTCTGCAATAATCCAAAATCCAATGGAAAACCCGTTGGCTTTTTGTCAAGGGAACCGAGGGCGACGCTCACTTCCGGGTTTGCCAACATACGTCATCCCTCTCCACCACTCTATACTGTAAAAACACATGTTCAAATTGAATGATAATGCATGAATTTATTCTTTATTCTGCCATAGTAACACGGTAAATAAATGGCAAAAATAGGCTGAGAACGAATTCGTATTTACGATATTGTAGCGACCCTGGGACAATTAAATTGTTTTTGTGTTATGTGTTGCATTGTATTTCGTTGTCCGTTATGCCAGTTGTTCTGTGTGTGCATGTATTGTAATGTTCTTCTTGTCAATCAGTGTGAGGGCGAATCATTAGGTCAGCTGGGGGAGGGCCTTGGAAGAACACGAGGGTGGGGGCCTGCACGTGAGTGAGACCGTGTTGGGGGTTGCCGGGGTAACCGGGGTTTGTTTTGGGTGGGATTTCTGCCGTTGGTTACGGGTTTCAGTGACCTGGTTTTGGTCCATTAAAAGTTCCTTCAATTACTAATGACTCGACATCGTTATGTCACCTGCGAGGTCATTACAATATGTTCATAAAACGTAAACATGTAGAGGGCCTCGTTCGCTCGTTTTGGATAAATTCCAATGGGTCGTAATCTGTGGCGGAACAAACCAACGTGGTCGTATTTTCCGAGAGGACAGGCTGATACTGGACATTGACTGGTTTGTAGGTGGGCGTGAGTCTGACGTCACCGTTCACCGGTATAGCCTTCATGAACGAATGAAGAAACGTGTGAACATAATTTCCTGCAGCTCAGTTCAGGCAGCCGCCCAGACAACGCACACTTCCCGCTTTGACCACAGCTATAGCCCTAGATAAAGAAATCAACAAAGCAACCCCCGCTCCTACAGTTACCCCGTCAGCAGCTAATTTCTCCTCTTGTGACATGTTGATATAACGTTGGACTATTAACATTACAATCAAACGTACGCTTCCCCGAGAGGTAGACCTATGCCTATATGCTGACAATAATGTGTTATCGAAATTTAACGTAGCCTATTAAGGATACGTTTCAATTAAATGTAGCCTGTAATCCAAGAGGTAGCTTAAATAAATAACAACAAAAATGTTGAGAACGAACCTATTTGCAATATGTTCAATAAGACGTAATCAGGGACAAAATAACGTTAAATTAAACGTTTCCCGAAAGGGAAATATGCCTTAATGACAATAATGTGCTATACGTTGACATTTAACATATTTGGAATGCGTTTCAACCAAACATAATCCTAGAGGTAAATTAATGGCAAAAAATAGGTTGACAACGAACGTATTTGCGATATGTTCAATAACACGTATCCACAGCCAAGATACGTTTTTCAGACAAAATACGTTAAATGAAACGTTCCCTGAAAGGGAGATATGCCTTAATGACAATAATGTGCTATACGTTGACATTTAACCTATCTGGGATACTAATCCTAGAGGTTAATAAATGGCAAAACAATAGGCTGACAACGAACGTATTTGCGATATGTTCAATAAAACGTATTCACGGCCAAGATACATTTTTCAGACAAAATACGTTAAATGAAACGTTCCCTGAAAGGAAGATATGCCTTAATGACAATAATGTGCTATACGTTGACATTTAACCTATCTGGGATACGTTTCAACCAAACATAATCCTAGAGGTTAATGAATGGCAAAAAATAGGCTGAGGACGAACGTATTTGCAATACGTTCAATAAAACGTAATCGCGGACAAAATACGTTTTATGACAAACGTAATTGAGAATGCCGAATAGTTCTCTGGGAACGTAATTTTGACGAGACAGGGTTGCACACACACACACACACACACACACACACACACACACACACACACACACACACACACACACACACACACACACACTCATGCATTTTGTATGAACCAAGGGTTGCCGACCTCGGTTGAACCGCTAGGCTGATATTAAAGTGAAAATGAAACGATCCAATCATAAAAAAGGATCTAAGCCTCCCAACTTCTCCAGCATGTTGCATTGATTTGCGGTGAGAAAAAACGATAATCCAGAAGAAGCCTTGTCAGCACAGTTAATTTCCCCATTCCAGAGTAATTTGCAGAAGAGGCGACGGCCCTGGTTCCCATTAGGGACTCCCCGGCCATACGTGTGTGGAGCTCGGGGCCCAGTGGCACCTCGTACTGGGATGAAAGGGAACCCGGTCGCGGGTCTCGGGACAACCAGTCCTCCGCCGGCGGGACCTTGGCCTGGCTCCAACGTAAACATGGAGGGTTTTATTGGTCATTAGGCCCCATAGGACCTGGAGGCGAGGACCAGGAGGTGAGGAGAGGAGAGGAGGGGGCGGATGTGTGTGTGTGTGTGTGTGTGTGTGTGTGTGTTGATGTGTGTTGGTGTGTGTGTGTGTGTGTGTTTGGGGATGGGTGTGGGTGGGTGGGTGGGTGTGTGTGTGTGTGTGCGGGGGGAGGGGGGTGGGGGGCCATCACAGGGTGCAAGGATGCAAAAGAAAAGACCTGATGCCTCAGCACTCGAGGAGGAGGAGGAGGGGGAAGATGATGGAGGAAGAGGGGGAAGAGAAGGAGGAGGAGGCGGAGGAGGAGGAGGAG
This sequence comes from Gadus macrocephalus, assembly GCF_031168955.1. NCBI lineage: Eukaryota > Metazoa > Chordata > Actinopteri > Gadiformes > Gadidae > Gadus > Gadus macrocephalus. Next base: position 9,306,576 of record NC_082397.1, on the reverse strand, counting down.
GAGGAAGATGATGGAGGAAGAGGGGGAAGAGAAGGTGGAGGAGGCGGAGGAGGTTGGAGGGGTAGGAGGAGGTGGAGGCGGTTGGAGGAGGACGAGGACGAGGAAGATGATAGAAGAAGAGGGGGAGGAGATGGAGGAGGAGGTGTAGGAGAAGGAGGAGGAGAAGGGGAAGGAGGAGGAAGAGGAGAAGCAGATGTCATGCTGTGCTAAACTCTGTTTGTGTGGAGCAGTGAGTCGCCCCACCCTGCTGTGAGCCAGTCAGAATGACAGGACTGATGAGTCAACGTAGGGGGGTTGCTCCATGGGCATTGGTATACGAGGTGCTGCTGGAGTCCCTGTTTAGTGTTTACAATGTGACGCTCGTATCAGTTCGCGTTCACTGCTGCATAACAAGCAGTGTTCGTCCTCAATGACACTGTTGCTTTCTGGGTTAAACACTTTTTTTTGTGGATGAAATATGCCATAATAAAATACGATCCTATTGTTCATTAGGTTGTTTTGTTATTATGGAAATAATGAAGGGATTTATTAAATGTTATTTCGAGCCAAACAATTAATATCAGTGGTTCTGTGACTTAGTGCTTGCACACTGCAGTAGAAGAGAGGCATGATAAGATGGTGGAAAGAACTAATTGTTTCAATTGAGTTGTTCCACAAGTTCGATCCAGCCCGTCGTCTTCTGAGAAAGACTATAAAAGCCGGCTGAAGTAGTTTGGATTGTTTATGACTTGGATCCGAGAGAGATGAAAACAGCCAGCGCAGTCTTTAAAACAGTTGTTGCTAACATGCCAAGAGTAGGATCTGGACCAAAACTAAATAACGACATTAGAATAATCAATAATGAATACCTCAGCATAATGACTTCCTCAGAATAATGAATAGTGAATTACTCAACAATAATGAATAGTAATTTCCTCAGAATAATGATCAGTAAATCCACCAACAAGAATTAATAGTGATTCCCTCCGAAAGATGAATAGTGAATCCCTCAGCAAAAGTGACATCAGCATAACATCAGGCAGCCATTGCGGGCTATTTTCAGTTGAACTGAGTTAAGATTCAAATGAAAAAGCGTGTCATTTGCCTGTGCCAATACATGGTACGGATCCAAGAGAACCATACATCTTGAGTTAGTTCCAACGGAGCATGTCAGATCCATAACAGTCCTCTTCCACCTTCCTCCTTAACCCCTGCAAAGTCTCTAATGGAAAAGTAGGATGTTTGACGCTGACGCCCACAGACATGTCTGAACTGTCCGTCTACTGTACTCCGCCACGGCTTCCTCTGTATTGATTTCTCGTCTCAAAGGCAAAAATAGTGGAGAAAATTCCACACGCACTTACCAAAGCATGCAGGTTTTCCAAGGGCCGAGACCCCGTCTGGGCGAAAAGACCTTTATGCTCCATCCTCTTTCCACCATCCTTTTCCCGGAAAATAAATTGTTTTTTTCTCGTTCTGCTATTTGATATTGGTTGATATTTGAGCAAAGCGTTTATAATATTTTTTTTACTTGATAAGTTCTGGGAAAAATACAAAGAATGCAGCATTGTTTGAGGGGGTCTTCGTGTTGAAACACACTGGAGAACCACTATTTGGTTTGTGTTGGCTCCCTCACCCTGCCTTGAAGAGCTGTTGTTCAGTGAGGACCGGGCTGAACCTCCAAAAACACAAATGATTGTTGTTTAATCTTGCCAAACTTTGGTTTCAATGTGACCCCCCCCCCCTCCCCATCCCCATGTTCTGATTGATTGATGAGGCCCATCTGGGTACAAGCCTAGCCTGGCTGGTACATATTATATCCTGGTTGGAAAACACACCACACCACACACACATTTCACCGCAAGCACACACATCGTGTGTGGAGCATAGAGAAGGAGTTCCTGTGGTCTGTGTCTGAGCAGGACCATGTGACTCGCTGTGTTCTGCATGCGGAAAGGATTGTTCCCCTCATTGTAATCGGCCATTCAACCGATAAAATATAAACGAAAATAAATGCAGTTCTGGGCTGTTTTCTTCCTTCACTATTATATCATTCCGCAGACACTTTTATCAGAAGCGGCTTACAGCGATGCTGAGAGCAGATACTCTTTTTAGGTTGCGGGCATTGGGATTTGAAACAAAAACCTTTGTCTGGGCGTCTTTGGGAGTCAAACACCCTAACCGTAAGAGTCTAGACTAGATAAGTACATTTATAAAGTGATTTTCTAACCAGTGGCAACTCAAAGCACTTTACAATATTACCTGACAATCACCCATTCATACATTCACACACTGTTTACGGTGTCAGCCATGCAAGCTAACAGGCAGCTCATCAGGTGCAGTCAGGGTGAGGTGTGTAGCTCAGGGAAACCTCGATACCATGTTGCATTGATTTGCGGTGAGATGCAAAAACGTGTCTGGTTGGTTACCATCTTTTTAAATTTATGTGTTGAAATCATACATGTGTTGAATACTATTGAGCACACAATGTGTATTGTACATTTGCAATGTGCAGGCAAAACACACATGAGATACGGGTGGTCTGATCATAAACCCACCATAATCACTGACATAATGACATAAATACTGAGAAACCAATTGTTTCTGGGGCAACCAAACTGGATCATGTGACGTTATAATCCCTCTGTGGGCCCTGAGATAAACAACCATATGGAATCCTATCCTGAGTGACGTCCCATGAGAAGTGTTGTTTTGTACCCCGTCCAATCATGCACTGTGAAATGTGCGTGTCTTTTTTGTTTGGTTTCTGGGATGTTTTTCAATTCAATGACCTGAACTCTGGTAAAAAAATCATGTGGTAGCAATTGAAAAATTCGGCATAGGATGATTTGTCTGACAAAATACGATCTTTATCCTTTCAGTGTTAAAATACGAAGGGAAATAACTCTATTTATAGATAAAAACTGACTAGCTTTATCAAACAATCCATTCTATTTTTACAAACATGTCTCAATGTTTACCGCAAACCCGACACATCCACTGCCTGAACCTGACCTCAGACATGATGTTTACCCAGGAGATGACGATGTCTGTAATGGTATGCATAACCACAAGACACACACTACGCCTTTGCTTAGCATTAACACCTAAAAGCATACATTTACCACAAGAGGAATGTTCACGCATAAAGCTGGACGCCTCTATACATACACAAACACGCTGTCATTCATTCCAGTGACCACAGCTCCCCGTCTCCACGGTGACAGGCTGGAGATGTTTACAGGAAGTACCAGCAGCAGGAGAAGGTGAGCTCAGAGCAACGGCCCGGTGTGTGGAAAACACTCAACTACAAAGACCATTAACCTCAGAGGCAAAGTACTGGAAATGAACTCCTGATCTGAACTCATATAGTCCTGCGATGGTCCCTCACACAGCAGGGTGTGGTTTCTTTACTGGCGCAAAGTGCCCGACGGAGAAAAGCTGAAATATCGTTTTTTTTGGGCCCTTTTTCATTTTTTTCTTTCACACACAGTAGTTTTCCTGAATCACCGTCTCTAGGGTGTAGTCATTAAGTTTGAAACGCCGCCATCTGGCACGGCCTTGACTTGCGGGGAAAGAACAGCTACAGGCAATATTCCCGAGCCCCTGTGGAAGCTCACATTTCAGTTGTTACACCAGCGCAGTTTCAGCACTACCCACCCCCTCCCACCCCTCAACCCGTCCCCCCGTCCCCCCCCCCCGTCCCCCCGTCCCCCGTCCCCCCCCAGCAGTGACCTGGAAAAAAAAGATCCATCAATAACTCCCCAATCCGGACCAGCAGCCCCCATAGTGGGAATCCGCCCCCACAATCCCTCTCTCCTACCGCTGCCCCACATTCAGCTGACACCCTCGTCGCCGTCTGTATGATTTACACCTCCCAAAGTACAGCTGACCTCCTCCATGCCGAGCGAAAAAACATGGAGGCCGTAAAAAGGTCTCTGCTCTCCAATGACATTTCAGGTGGAAGTAAAATCTCACACTTCTATTATGGGTTGAGAATAAGAGTCAAGGAATACACATTCGTTGTGTTGTGTGTGTGTGTCAATAGAAACAGTGTGATGTAGATCTCCGTGGAGATGGATGTCTGGAAAGTTCAGTGCTAGGGTGTAAAGATGAGGCCTAATGGCATTTCACTTAAGGGCCACACTGTGGACTTTTATGGTCCAGATGTCTGGCCGACACAGTCTACAGTATTTATCCAACTTAGATCATCCCGCTTTAAATATATCCTTCTGCGTCTCAGAACATAGTCATGATCATCAAACTTAAATATCATGATTGAATAGTCACTTTACTCCCAGTGACCACACACACACCCACACACACACACACACACACACACACACACACACACACACACACACACACACACACACACACACACACACACACACACACACACACACACACACACACACACACACACACACAGAGCAGACCCACATTCACGGGGAATGTTGGCATGTGTGAGCCGTGAGGTTAATCATATTTCCCGAAGCGTGTACGGCTGTTAAGGCACATTCACTCACACACAAACCCTGGATATTATTTGTTAGCATTGACGAATGTGTCATGCTAACACACTCCATGTGAATGAAGACAAATAGCAGCGCAGGCTAGCGTGTGCTAACGCGTGGCATATTTTTTGCTCTTGCCACACCAATTGTTTTAAAACTATTCTCCTAGGAGGGCAAACAACTGTCGACAGGGTAATGTAATGCAATTGTGTTTGTTTCAAATAAAGAACGCTTGGCGCCTCTGACTCAGAACCAAAACAAGCAGAGCATTAGGTACAGCCAGTAAAAGCTATAGAATGCCTCATTTACATAGATAAAACACACATGTTCCCAATCATAAAACCCGATGCCCAACGTCAACAGGGGACCCACTGGTTCTCACGGAAGGGTTCACGTTCATGTAGCGTGGCCTTGAATAGAGGGGATGACATGGGCACAACGCTTCATAGGAGATTCAAAATAACCCCCTAGCAGGACTGACTTCATTGTCAGAACAAACAGCAGAGTACGGGCCAGCAGAGGAATCGACAAGGCAATGGGATGATTCATTGTCCAGTCAAACACGCAACTGTATATACAAACACACACAGTGACTTTCCTCAACAATGCTTTATTCAAAATGTTATGCCATTCCTTTTGAATACAATTTACTCTTTAAATATTGACAAATGGTCATCTGATTTGAGGGTTTAATGCAGACCATATTGCTTGTGCTTGCAAATATCTTTCTGAGGACGGAAGACCCGAGCGTCTTGAAGGGAGAACTGTTCCTGGTTTGAAAGTTGTTAGAAACCGTCCTCGCACGAGTTGACAGGATTTGTTGTTTTCCAAAAGCAAGCCTATGACCAAGTGCGTTTCATATTACACAGTCGGAGGAAACGTTTGATGTTCATGAGGACACTGAGATGGCTCACCACGACCTCCCTCGCTCTGACCATGTTCTGACCTCTCAGAGATCAGAGGTCACGTCGTACTCGCATAAATGACAGCTGTTAACACACGTGACTGATCACGTCAATCCGAGGTGCAGAGAGGCGGGAATTCTGTGTTCTTCGGTGTCAGTGCTTTGAATCCGGAGTAGGAATGTATACAAACACACCGCACGGCAGGAAACGGCAGCAAACAGAAACACACCACATCTTTATTCCCATGCGGGTTGTAAACAAACCCCCTCATCTGCTATCTATTTTAAAGCTCTAGAGTTCATAGCAGAGCTTGGCTTGTCTCTGGTGAGCTGGAGGGAGTACTTGGACTCCTTTTAGGTGTCTGACATTTGGCTCAGACCACCAAACACCTCCCTTTCCTCAAATAAATGAGAGGATTTATTTGTTTTAGTAAAATCTGCCGAACGTGTCAGCATTGCTTTAACTCACACTGTATGCCTCCCAAGTCGGGGTGTACCTTTGTGACTACTTTCCAATTATAAATCTAAAAACTAAATAGTGGATGCTTGGATGGCCAAAGGAAACACTGTAAAATAGCCACACAACCTTAGGGACAAAAAACGTCAGGGAAACCCTTGCATGAGGAGGAAAACAGAACTGCCCCATCCATGTAAGAAAACACCAGAAACACATAGGACCATATCTTGCATCTGGCGCAATTGACTTTCTACACTGACGCATATGTCGTTGCTTGTTTGCAACAGGTGTAGAGCGGCAATAAGTCTCATCTCATCTCATTTTCTTCCGCTTATCCGGGGTCGGGTCGCGGGGGGAGCAGCTCAAGCAGGTTGTACTTTTAAATCAATGCATCTGCAAACACCATACAGCAAACACATATTTTCTTGACACAGACATCGTGTACAAGCCCATAACTTTAAGGATTGATGAATATTTGATCATGAGAAAACATTGTTTTACCGCGAGTAAGTGTTACAAAGAATGAATGAATGCGGGCGCGCTTGTGTGTATGTGTAAAAGAATAAATGAATGCGGGCGCGCGTGTGTGCGTCCATCTGTTTAAACACACGCAAACTAAACACGTAACGCATAATACAGTCCATGGCAATGTATATTAACGGGGGGGGGGGGGGGGACACATGCATATTAGGAACACAAGTCGATAATGATAATGCATACAATACTGATAAGAAACGATGTTTGTTAATATATTGCGTGTATCATTAAATAGATTATCATATGTGTGTTAAGTATTCTTTGCCGAAATAGCAACATCGCCATAGAACCGCCCACAAAGCTACTTTCAGACCAAAAGCATTTCAGACCGTTAAAAAGGGGCCCATAATGTTTAAAACACAGTTCCTCCTTTCATACCCTTCAAGGTCAAGGAACTCCCTTGTCAAGCATGGGCCGATCGGTTGGCACAGAATGGCCACGACCACCCTGGAACTCTGATGTTAAATGTCTGGTTTTGGGAGTCCCTTTAAGAAGGGTTCTTGGGATGCAGGGTGGAGAGAAACCTGAGGTTCGGTGGTTGTTCAGGTCCACACACACAGATTCCTACAGGTCTCACCAGCAAGCTGTTACTTTTTACAGTCACTCTCCTGCCCCTCAACACCCTTACTGACCAGCACACACACACACACGCACACCTGCACACAGACACACACACACACACACACACACACACACACACACACACACACACACACACACACACACACACACACACACACACACATAAACACACATAAACACACACACACACACACACACACACACACACACACACACACACACACACACACACACACACACACACACACATAAACACACACACACACACACACACACACACACACACACACACACACATAAACACACATAAACACACACACACACACACGCACACGCACACGCGCACACACACATACACACACACACACACACACACACACACACACACACACACACACACACACACACACACACACACACACACACACACATATATAAGGAGGAAAGAGAAAGGCAGAGAAGGTGATTCGGTACCCAGCTTCCTGAAGAAAGGTTCTGGCTGAATCACCGGCTAATTCCCCCTGATTCACTTAGGCAGAGGGCATTGAGTGTTAAGTCTCTTTGTGAGTCACAAAGCCCAGCCAGGCATTTCCTTGTCACTTACACTTACTGGAAAACCTATATGCTCTTCTGGAAGACATTTTGGAGTTGTAGCTGAAGCATGATACAGCTGAGATTTTCCATTATCTGGAATGTATTAAGTGTGAAAACAGAAACAGACCTGGCCAGGGGGGAAAATGAGCAGGACTCGACCTTGCCATCAGCAGAACTCAACAGGTTAACATTGTATGAGCGCATTCTCTGTACTTTTTCCAAAAATAATATTGCTCAATCTCTTTGTTGTATACCATCCCCCCCTCAGTTCCCTTCCTGACGTGCAAACACACACACAGACGCACTTAGCGAAGCCCGCACGCCATGTGAGCGTACATACACACCCCCCCCCCCATACACACACACAGTATAACACACATGCACCTACACACACGCACACACACTCACACACACACACACACACACACACACACACACACACACACACACACACACACACAAGCGCACACAAGCGCACACACACGCACACATGCACCCACACACACACACACACACACACACACACACACACACACACACACACACACACACACACACACACACACACACACACACAAACACACACACACACACACACACACACACACACACACACACACACACACACACACACACACACACACACACACGCACATAGCTAGGTATCTTGATATGTATTTATATTGAACCGTACTAAATTACAACTTTCAACTCTATGCAACCTCAAACAAACCCAATACTGTTACTAGGTTAACGAGGCATTTTCATGTGCCATGAACATCCACTAAATCATCTTATGAATTCTTGTTTGAACAAAATAGCCTGCTAATGAAGAGCGGGAGATTTCTGATGCAAACAGCAGTGTACCACCAGGCATGCCCTGGCTCACTGGACCCAGGGCAGGTGGTGATCACAGGGACGGCAGATGCATCCACCCGCTTGGGTACTTTGCTCCGTTGGCTAGGCCTGTGAAACACATGAGCCACGCCGAAGCCATTCTCCGTCTCCCATGATGGCTGATCTGAGACACGGGGAAGAGATTTACAAGCTCCTCTTCAGAACACGCCAAGGTGGAGAGGGAGGGAGCGGGTTGGCGTTGGAGAGAGGGCTCCGCTGGGGAATCGATTGTTGCTGACGAGACAGAGTACACCGCAGAGGCATGCGCTGGAAGGCATAGGGAGGAGAGGAGACGGGACGGAGAGGAGGAGAGGAGAGAGGAGAAGAGAGGAGAAGAGGGAGGACGAGAGGAGGAGAGAAGAGAAGTGGGGGGTAAGAGAAGAGAGGAGGACAGAACGGAAAATGGGGGAGAAGAGAGGAGAAGATAGAATAATAAAAGGTGGGGAGGAGAAGAGAGGAGAGGATGGAGAGAAGAAAATAAGATACTCGAGGAGAAGAAAAACATCATAGGAGAGGAGAGATTTGCTGTCCAGATGTTGGCTCGAGTAAACACATGTTGTCAGCGACACAATGACCAGGACATGCCTTCGCAGCTCTGTCACCAGCTAGGACATAATGGAGGAGGTGATACTCGTAATAACTACCTCGGGGCGAAATCGTCGTTGCAGAAGTCGTCCAAGATTGATATAACACTACACTGTTGGGATCTAATGCCACTCTTTATAAACCACAAAGACAGAATAACATTCTTTAACAGAGTCTAGCTCTTTCTTCAATAACAACTGTTTGTGTATATTGTTATTTACTGTAAAAAGACGTTGGTGACAGCTGTAATGAACAGACAGTTTGTCACACACATATATACGTATTTATATATCATTATTTTAATATATATGTATATTTATGACATATATATACTGTATGTGTGTGTGTGTGTGTGTGTGTGTGTGTGTGTGTGTGTGTGTGTGTGTGTGTGTGTGTGTGTGTGTGTGTGTGTGTGTGTGTGTGTGTGTGTGCGTCCGTTATTGTGTTTTTGTTTATGTTTGTGTTTCTGTGTAACTATGGGATGTCGTAATCCGGCCAGATGTCGTAATCTGGCAATTATGAAAAAAGAGAACAGGAGTTATGGAGCCAGAGTTTGGTGTTTTATTGGTCGTGAAGATGGTTGTCCATATAGTCTCCCCATCAAAATAGTAGGCTATGTTCGACCTTAAAATAATAATAATAACAATAATAACATAACCAATAATAACAACTTTTAAATAAAATTAATTGTATTTATTGGTTTTGAAGTAGTGTATCCCGCTTTTTGAGGGTCGAGTAAGAGAATATTGAGGCGCAACTGGTAAAGGGGGGCGGTGTGACGCGTCAGTCCCGAGCGCTCAGAGCATCAGTCCAGGAGCGCCACAGTGAGCGCCACCCAAACCCAGGAATAATCACAACTTTCAAAGATGTTGCTCCGCTATACATGAAAGTATTTTTCTCTTTTTAATTTTCACTTCATGGTGGAGTCCTCACACTTGATCCTATTGCATCGTGGTAAGACTTTTTTCTTGCATTTTTACTCTTATGCTTTTTGTAAAATTATAAAACATTTATAAATGTAGAACATTGTTGAATCACCAATCGATTTCTTTTGTGAACTTTTTGTGTGACGTAGCCTACTATGGCAAATATTTCCTCAGACTTTAATTCATATTGTCCTTAACGTGTTAATTACGCATTATCCATTGAACATCCGTTTCGATTAGCCGAAGTCGGCCTAATAAACACACATTGCACTTTTTTTCCGCCCACAGGGAATTCATAAGAGGATGAGGTGGGCTCAGTGTGAGATCCCAGCGCTCTCCCGGGTGAACATGTCTGCTCTCGGCGGCTCATACGCGCGGCGCTGGCTGCTCCTGTCCGTGTTTGTCTTGGCTCTCATGCTGCCGGCGAGCAGCGGCTGTCCCAAATCATGCGCCTGCTATGTTCCCGGAGAAGTGCACTGCACCTTCAGATACCTCACCGCAATACCTGAGCAGATCCAGGCGTCTGTGGAACGCATTAACATGGGGTGAGCTTCCCCTCATTTTCTCTGCTCTGAATCACAAAGACAAATACTGGGGCCCGTTTTTGTATGAAACGTTACAATGTCGTAACTTTAACCATCATTTGACCATCTATACATTTTTAATTGTTAATTCATTGACTTCTCTTTCCTTAGATACAACAGGATAACGGTCTTGAGAGAGGGCGACTTCACAGGACTTCTAAACTTGGAGCTTTTGATGCTTCACAGCAATACCATCCATTTGATTGAAAACGGTGCATTCCTGGACCTTAAATCATTACAGGTAAAGCCCTTTTAATAAATTAACAGCTCTTATCGAAAACATAAACGGTTTCACTATACTGATATACTCAAACGAAGAAACTCATTTGTTGATTTATTGGAATTAATTAATTAATTGATTACTCTTGACCATTGAGTTTATATATGTCATTAAAAAACATTTATTTGGTCTACAACTATGCTATATCTTAGCTGATTTTAAATCCATACACTGACATGCTTGGGAATGCCCATGTTATATATTAGCATTGCCTTGACATGTGTGTTTATGGATTAATATACGCTCCAAACCACAAATGTACCTTTACAAACATCCCCCAGGTCCTCAAGATGTCCTACAACAAGGTGAAGGAGCTCAAGAAGGAGACGTTCAAAGGTCTAGACTCCCTGCTGAGGCTGCACATGGACCACAACAGCATAGAGTTCATCAGCCCCGACGCCTTCTTCGGCCTCACCAGCCTCCAGCTGGTCCACCTGGAGGGCAACCTGCTGCACCAGCTCCACCCGGACACCTTCGTCACCCTGAGGCTCAGCGGGGCCTTCAAGGTGTCCTCGGTGAGGAACATCCACCTGTCGGACAACCACCTCACCGGCCTGCCCGCCGACATCTTCAGCGGCTGCTCGCGGCTGGAGAACCTCTTCCTCCACGGGAACCCCTGGTCCTGTGACTGCCGCATGGAGTGGCTCCCTAAGTGGTCCCAGAGGAACCCGGGTGAGAGAAAGAGAGAGAGAGAGAGAGAGAGAGAGAGAGAGAGAGAGAGAGAGAGAGAGAGAGAGAGAGAGAGAGAGAGAGAGAGAGAGAGAGAGAGGAGGGAGGGAGGGAGAGAGGGAGGGAGGGAGAGAGAGACACACACACACACACAAAGAGAGACAGAGACAGAGGGAGAGAGAGAGAGAGAGAGAGAGAGAGAGAGAGAGAGAGAGAGAGAGAGAGAGAGAGAGAGAGAGGTTGTGTTTAGTTTGGTTACCCCCACCTCATTTCCAGTGAGATACAAGATAAGTTCCCTTTTTGACTAGCTTTTACACGTCACCTAATTGAAGCGTAACCATGGGTTTGGATGTACTTATTCTAATCACAATACAATACATTAATTGTCATGTCATGCTTTGCTAAACTCAAAAAATATTGAAAATATTGATATATTCTCTGTCAAGTCAATGGTAAAATGATATGAAATGAATGATGACACATATAGAGCTAAGATAACTAAATTCACATTCATATCCATCACTTTTCCAGGAAATTACTATTCATACAGCTTAACCAAACACATGACACAAAATGCTCTGTTCGGATGTCCCACAGGTGTGCTGAAATGTAAGCGTGACAAGAAGTACGCACAGGGCCAGCTGTGTCCCATGTGTGCCAGCCCCGGGCCCCATCCCGGCCGGTCCCTCTCCCAGCTCCCCAGCGAGTCCTTCACCTGCAACCAGCCCTGGATCCATCCCCACCTCAAGCAGAGCAACGTCAGCCTGGCCACCGGCGACTTCACCCCGGTCCTCCCTAGGGACTTCCTCGCCCCCATCGGCTCTATGCAGCTGAACCTCACCGACCATTTCTTCAACGTGGCCGTTCTGTCCTGCACCGTGCAGAGGCCCTCGTCCATGGAGAACCTGACCCTCACCGAGGAGGACGACGACGTCAGCCTTCTCAGAGTCGACGTGGCCTCCTCGCTGGTGTGCAACGTGGACTACGAACACGTGCAGCAGCTGTGGCACATCCTGGCCACCTACAGCGACTCTCCCATGAGGCTGGAGAGAGGCCTGATGCTGTCCCGGAGCCCAGAGATGCTGTACCAGTACCGGCAGCTCAGACCGGAGGAAGGCCGGGAGGGGATCTACACCGACATTAAGGCTGTGATCACGGCTTCCCCGGGGTGGTTGATGCAGGAGATGGTACACCTCCAGCTCGACCGAACCACCACTACCTACTCCACCTTGCACATACGGTACTGGTCCGTGGTGCACCTCCGCGTGGAGAGCAGAGTGCCCAAGAAGGATCGCTACAGCTGGACCCTGATCAAACGGGACAACAAGACGAGAACCGAGCACACCGTACTCAAAGGTTGGCGGATAGGGATTTGATGGAATTACAATATAGTTGTGTAACATGTCTATAAAATCGTCGTGCTGAAAAAAAAAAAAGGTTGTGCTGAATTCCAATTCACTTTTGTCGTTATTATTAGACTGTATTTATCAAATGTTGTTATTTAAGGGATAGTAGGCTATATTGTTGATTCGCTATGATTTGATGTTATTTGACAGTATTCTGTGTTACGTTATAGGTGGTGTAGCAGAGCTGAACTGCCAGACCATGGGCGAGCCAAAGCCTTCTGTCGAATGGATATTAGCAGACGGCAATAAGGTCAGAGCTCCTTTCTTCAGCGAGGAGGGAAAGATTGTCATCACAGCTGACGGGAGGCTCACTTTGCGTGGTGCCGACATATCCGACGCTGGCCTCTACCGCTGCATCGCCACCAACTACCTGGACGCAGACATTCTCAACTTCAGAATCACAGTGCTGCCCACAGACGTGGAGGAAGCCGAGGTCAACGGGGTCCAGCTCTCTAGAGCCCCGGGTCAAGATCTGGTCCTGGACTGCGGCTCCACAGGCAGCCCGGAGGCCTCCGTTCAGTGGATTCTACCAGATCACTCTGTGGTCCGAGAGTCTTATGGGAACAAGAAACTACATGAGAACGGGACTTTGAGGATTCGTGGTCTCACCGCGAGGGACCGGGGCTTCTACAGGTGCCTGGCTGCTAACTACATGGGAGCTGATCTGCTGGTCTCACTGGTGACCCTAACAGCGGAAGCTGCAGGGGCAGTAGCAGAGGATGAAGAGCCAACGTTGGGTGTGGATGTTATGGTTGAGTCTGACACTGGGGAAAAGGAGATGGATCTGAGTGTGCCCCCTCCCCTATCTGAAAGAACTAGTCAGGAGTCTAGGACTATCACCTCGGACCGGCCCTACCCCAGGCTTGGGTCTCTAGGTCGGGGTAGAATGGGTCTAAGGCGGAATGGCGCGATGGGAAACAGACGCATCTGGAGCAACAGGATCTTTAATGCAAACAGCAGGAGAGTTGCCCCAGAGAAATTTGCTGAATTTATGAAGAAGGCCCAAGGTGCATCAAAACAAAGTGACACAGGTCTTTCTGGAAATGGGGAAACAGGCTCTGGTGAGGGTTTTAACGAAGTGATTTTACCAGATTCAGTTACATATTCGACAGACAGCCCTCAATTAGATTCAACTTTGTTAACTGCAAGGCAACAGGAATACAGCACCTACCCTGACACTGTGATAAAGACACAGAACAGTGAGTATAATGGTTTAGCGAGCGCTCAGACCGATGGCATGAAAACAACAGAGTCATACACACAGTCACATCTTGTGACGCCTATGGACTCAGCATTTACAGATAGTCCTGAGAGGTTGAATGAACTCCAAAGTGATGCAGCCACCCCACAGGACACTGTATTGGAAAAAAGTGTAACAGCTGGTAATTGGATCATACCAAGGGAATTCTACACTGATGGATCTACCAAAATAAACCAAGATCCATCCGTGTTCCATTCGGATAGTGCTGTGGCTGACAACTCAGAGGAAACAGAGTTGACATTCTCAGGGGAAAACCCTGCAGAGCCTGAGACCTCTACCAGAAGGGGTCTCTCTTTTGTCACAGAGCCCAACGTTACTCCAATGACGGATGGAGCAGGGCCGGCCAATCCCGTTGTTCACACTTCCACGGATGCAGAGAGCCAGACCACTTTCACAGCGGTTACCATCACGGAGAGAGGTCAGGATGAGGTTACTTTCCACACCACCCAAAAAATCACATCCCCGGGGCTACCAGCAGGATCCACCATCATCTCCCATCAGCAGATTCACATCATTCCACCGCCAAAGACCGGCAGAGGAGGAGGAAGAGGAGGAGGTCGCCGAAGACCCTTCCAAGGACGTAGGAGGATCATCAAACCTAATAGGATCACTGACATACAATCCTACATTAATAAACTCACACTACCTACAATAAAGAAAGAACGGAATGTTACAGTGGGCTACACTGTGCAACTTGTAACAGGTGAGCCTTGTTTTGTATCGAAATTATTATATTCTGACATCAACGCTTTACTTGAAATATATATGTTAATTGACTAATTGATTTGATTATCTGTGTCTGCTAAATATCAATTTTCTTTCAGACCTCAGTCGTGATGCGAAAGAGAAGACGACAACAACAGAGATACCAAATGTGGCCATATCACCAATATCCATGGGTTCCCATTGGAGCAAATCAGATATTCCTCTCTCTGCACGACATACCACAGCTACAACAAAGTATCACACTACTAAAGCCCTACTTAGCAACAGCCAGTCTGGTCCTGGATATTCACGTGACTACATTACCTCTGCAGATGCCCCTGAGCGTACCTTTACCCCTGATCCATTAATGTCCACAAGCGAAGAAGCAATCACTTCAACAACCCCCATGCCTACTAAGGCTGTACAAAAACGATTCCAGTGGCACAGGCAGTTTGGTCACAAGGGGAAATACAGGCAGAGGCTGAACAGATTCCAGAGACCATCCATCAAGACACAGACAACGACCACAGTGAAAACCACTACAATGATCCCAACCACCACCCCTGCTTCTCCTGCAACCACCATGTATCTGATTCACTCCAGATACACTACAAGCAAAGAAAGCTCCTCAGATAATGGCTATCAAGATGTATCCTCTGCTGATTATGAGCCTACGACGGCGTCACCTATCTCACACTATCAAACTAGTACAATTCCATCATTCAACACTATCACCAATACTCAGACATCACCACCAATCCAAACTATTGATTCCCCACCTACAGTCAGTCCACCTTCAAGGGCAAATCCTGATGAGTCCTCTGGGTCAGGGGGCTACCCTGAGGACTGGCGTGTGATCAAACAGAAGCCTAAAGGAGCAGGAGGACGTATTGGCAGAAGGAGGAAGCCCATAAACGGAAGAAGGCCCTTCAGGAAACCTACAACTACTACGGCAGCTCCCACCACAACACAGGCAACAACTAATTTAAAACCCACCATTTACACCACCATGAGAACCCTGATGAAGACAACTGTATTGCCATTCTCCGTCTCCACACCTCTCTACACTCCATCCAGGGAATATGATGGTTCTACTGGGATGGCATCTTCAGAAGAGCAAACAAACGTATATGGAGAAGATAAGTGGCATGACTCGACCTATACTACTCCTCAAACCAAGACTATGACCAAAGGCCCCTGGGCAACCATACCCAAACCTTCATCCACTGTCATCACAATTAGGACTACAAATAACCCAGAAACCACATTTAGGACCACAGTCTACAGCAACATCAAACCAGCCAAGGGGAACAGGTATCAGCCAACAGGAATGCCAATCAGGCCGACAATGAGAAGCAATTCAGGGATACCCGTCGACTTTGACACATTTGCCATAACCACACCAGAGCAAGAGTATCCCACAACAGCAACAACAGTGGTTGTGGATCTCACCACTGCCAAGAATATGCAAAGCAAGCCCAAGATACTCGGTGGTAATGCAGCTAGTTTCACGGTGCTGTCCAACTCTGATGCTTTCCTGCCCTGTGAGGCAGTGGGAGACCCTGAGCCAGCCATCAGGTGGATGCGCTTCTCAACAAGTACAGGTACGTACACCAACTCTTAACAACCACCATGTCTTTAGTTGAATTGATAAGATCAACACTGTGAACAGGTTCCTACTTACACAGACATCACTGCATTTCTGTTTACAAAGGTTATATTTATATAGTATTGTAGTGTAATACAAAAGTCATTATACAACCAGATGTCACAACTAATCTCAGTTTCTTTTTTTTAGGACACACAATTACCATCAAGGGAAAGATGGGCAAGTTTGAAGTCTTAAGCAATGGCACCCTGGCCATCCAAAATGCCAACATTAAGGACCGTGGTCAATACCTATGTCTTGCTGAGAATGATCTTGGCTCAGACAAATTGTTGATAACCCTCTCGGTGGTAGCATACCCCTCGCGCATCCTGGAGCCAAAGATCCGGGAGATTAAGTTTCATGCTGGAAGCACTGTGGAAATGAAATGCAAGGCAGAGGGCCGTCCCACGCCTCTGATATCCTGGATTCTCGCCAACCGGACACAGGTGAGGGGTTACATCTCAGGGAAGGGGAGGGCTTCCGTGACACCCGAGGGCACCCTGATCATCGAACAGGTGTCAGTTTATGATAGAGGTCATTACAAATGCATCGCTAGCAACCCAGCTGGAGCCGCAACCGCAACGGTCCGACTGCAGGTGGTGTCGGCTCCCCCTGGCATCCTGCAGGAGAAACGGGAGAATGTGAAAGCTGTTATGGGCCAGAGTCTGTGGTTGCCATGCACGGGCCAAGGCAACCCCCCACCGACCCTTCACTGGGTCCAACCGGATGGCTCGGCCGTGCAGACAAACAAGCCCGCTCCGGATCCCAGAGTGGCAATGTACGACAATGGTACCCTCCACTTTAAGGATTTGGCTTTAACAGACAACGGGAAATACGAATGCATCGCGACGAGTTCCACAGGATCAGAGAGGAGGGTGGTGACAGTGACGGTGGAGAAACGGGATTCAGCGCCTCGGATAGTGGAGACGTCCCAACTCATGACGGAGATGTCCTTCGGGGATCAGCTAAGGCTGAACTGTATGGCAACAGGGGAACCCAAACCCAGGATTATGTGGAGACTACCTTCTAAAGCCGTGGTGGATCAGTGGCATAGGTAATATACCCCCCATCCCCTTTGTTTATTAAATTCCATTATTTTAATAGTTGGGGCTGTCATTCGTTTTACATTATAATATTATTTACGTTATTTAGCAGGCTCTTATATAACTTCACCTAAAGGTAAGGCTGAGGACAATCAAAGCACACAATATTTTATTTATTCAGTAGTTTTTCTTTGCAGGCTATTATCATTAGTGGTAGTCAAGTGCATAGTAGGAGTAATTGCATCGCAACAAAGTAAATAATATACGTTTGTTATTGTTAGAAAATGTAGTTTAATTGACTTTAATTTAGGAGCATATTGATATCCATGCACTGAAAACTGAAATCGGAATTAAGACAAGTGAAAATACCTCAGCAGTGGAGTCTTTGAGCCTCAGCCAAGTCCAAAGTACAGATCAAGCACATGTTGCTGAAACGTATAGCTTCTCCTGGGATCCTTGTATTTATATAGTTGAAAATGGCTCTATTTAAAATCTCGCACTCAGGTTTCCATCCATCCTCATTCCTGCAGCCGAGCTTCCTGTGTTAACCCTGCACCAGATCCCCTTCAGACAGAGAATAATAGTTTTAGTGTTTTAATGTGCTGAATAGTCAGTCCTTCCAGGCTTAACATTATGGAACGAGATACTGAGCCCTCTGACCGAATGAATGCAAGCCACTAATGTACTCCAGCACAATCCAAATGGAAAAGCTGGTTACAATTATGGCAGTAGGTATATGAGCTCATGACCTCTGATGTTTTCATGGTGAGTGTGGTAGACCTTAAGTAAGCAAGATTTTTATCAGGCTCTTCGATTGAGCTTGGATTCTTCATAAAATGTACTGCCAAGAAAGTCTCAAAGCTTAATGCAAGCATTGTTTATTAAGTTACAATCAAAATATATGTTTATTACTGCCCTGTGAAACCTTTTATTTGTTATTTCATTTAAATTAAATTGAGATTAATGGTACTTTATATTGTTATTTATCATACATTTTTTTTACATAGTTATATCGATCATTTTTTCATTTCATATAAATATCCTCTTTATACATTGTTAAGCCATTCTAATTTCCTTTTCATCTTTGCTGTTTGTTGGTTTCAGGATGGGCAGCAGAATCCATGTGGAGGAAAACGGGACTCTGATTGTGAACATGGTGAACGACAAAGATGCAGGGGACTACCTTTGTGTGGCGCGCAGCAAGATGGGCGACGAGTTCCGGCTCATGAAGGTCACTGTGTCCATGCAGCCCGCTAAGATCGAACCAAAGCACTATGGCAAGAAGCAGGTCCCCTTCGGTAGAGACCTCAAGGTGGACTGCAAGGCCTCGGGGTCTCCCCAACCCGACATCTCATGGGGTCTTCCAGACGGCACGCTGGTCAACAGTGCAATGCAGTCCGACAGCAGCAGCGGCAACAATGGCGGTCGCAGAACACGCCGCTATGTCCTGTTTGATAACGGGACCCTCTACTTAAATCAGGTAACCCAGATCTGTGTATACACCCTAATCTGTGGGGTCGGCTTATCTCAGGAGGTAGAACATTTGTCTAGTAACCGATAGGTTGCTAGTTCGATCCCCAGCTCCTCCTAGCTGAGTTGATGGGTCCCTGAGCAAGACACTTAACCCTAACTGCTCCTGACGAGCTGGCGGTCGCCTTGCATGGTTGACTCTGCCGTCAATGTGTGTATCAAACGATGTAAGTCGCTTTGGATAAAAGCGTCTGCTAAATGCCCCTAATTGTAATCTGTAAGTTGTATGTTGTACATCCTGGCCCTAAATGTACGCACAAATTGTGTGTTGTTCGTCCTTGCACTTAAAAATAGTGCTTAGCATTGTTTAGCATCATATCCAAGCTAGCTTCGTTGTATATGGGGAATACCTAACAATTGTTGCCAAGTGCCTGGCACTTTGTTCTATGAACATCCTTACTGTACCGACAGCAATATATTGTTTCTCTTTCTTCTGACAAATGTACTAATTGTCAGCCCTACATATATGCCCTAAATGTAGATGTAAATGTAAAGCATAGAGAGGTCTCTTTCTAAACAGTTCCCCTTATTATATTTCTTTCAGGTCGGTATTTCGGAGGAAGGCGACTACACCTGTTATGCAGAGAACCAAGTCGGCAAGGATGAAATGCACGTGCACATCACCGTGGTGACAGCCGCTCCAAGGATTCGTCCCCCGAGGCTGACCTATGGCAAGGTGAAGCCTGGAGGCGACGTCCGTTTTGACTGTGAGGCGGTGGGGGAGCCCAAACCTAAGATTCTTTGGATGTTACCCAACAACGACGTGATTGCAGCGTCTCATGAGCGCTACCTGATGCATGTGAACGGCTCCCTGGATATAAGAGACGTAAAGATGATGGACGTAGGCCAGTATGTCTGTATGGCTCGCAACCCCGCCGGCGAAAACAGGAAGGTGTACAGATTGGAGCTGGACGGCAACCCGCCGGTGATAAATGGCTATCGGCAGAACAGGACAGTGATCAAGGACGCAGCGGTAAAGTATTCCAGGAAGTTTATAGACTGCAAGGCTGAGGGAACGCCGTCGCCATCAATCACCTGGATCATGCCGGACAACATTTTCCTGAAGGCTCCATATTTCGGAAGCAGGATCAATGTCCATCATAACGGGACGCTCGAGTTCCGAAACGTGAGGCCAACCGACACTGCAGAGTACATCTGCATGGCGAGGAACGGCGAGGGAGAAGCGGTCATGGTCGTACAGCTGGAAGTGACCAGCATGTTGAGGAGACCAATCTTTAGAAACCCCTTTAATGAGCGCGTCGTCGCCCGGTTGGGGAAGACTGCGGTGTTGAACTGCTCTGCAGACGGATATCCAACACCCGACATGATATGGATCCTGCCAAACGGGACACGGATTACCGCTGGGCCTGAACGTGGATACAGGCATCACCTTGGCAGCGATGGGACTTTTATGATCTACAACTCTGTAAAAGAGGATAGCGGGAAGTACCGCTGTGCTGCAAAGAACACAGTGGGCTACATTGAGAAGCTCATTCTCTTGGAGGTAGGCCAGAAGCCTTACATTCTCTCCAGGCCAAGGGGCATCATACGCGCTGTTTCTGGGGAACCTCTGTTCGTCCACTGCCTGGTCGACGGCAGCCCCAGACCCAGCGTCTCCTGGACCGTCCCAGGAGGACACACTCTGACCGGCACGCAAGCCCTCGGACGCTACAGGCTGCTGGAGAATGGGACCTTGGTGGTGCGCGACACGACAATTTACGACAGAGGAACCTATGTGTGCAGAGCGCAGAACGACGCAGGCGAAGCCGTTCTTAAGGTCCCTGTCATCATCATCGCATACACTCCCCGCATCACGACCTGGCCACCGCCTAATGTGAGGGCGATGGTGGGAGCACCGGTCCAGCTCAGCTGCGGTGCCATCGGGATCCCCAAACCGGAGATCAACTGGGAGCTGCCGGACGGGTCGGTTCTGTCTGCAGCGGGGCCGGGCCGCCCCAAGGGCAGCGAGTTGCTCCACCCTCAGGGAACACTGATCATCCAGAGACCCATGGTCTCAGACTCTGGTGCATACAAGTGCATCGCAAAGAATCAACTGGGCACAGACACAAAGCTCACGTATGTACGCGTGCTGTGAGAGAGAGACATGTGGACAGCGTTGCATCAGGTTGATGGCAACATGACATCAGACCCCTGATAGGATGATCACAGTTTGTGCAAAGACTTTAAATGGAACGCGGAAAAATAGAGACGGGGGCCAGGGATATCATGGATGATTTGATGTTTCAATTGTTGAATATATGAAGTCCCATCATAGCGTTGTCT
Organism: Gadus macrocephalus; assembly: GCF_031168955.1. NCBI lineage: Eukaryota > Metazoa > Chordata > Actinopteri > Gadiformes > Gadidae > Gadus > Gadus macrocephalus. Next base: position 9,285,189 of record NC_082397.1, on the reverse strand, counting down.
TAGTGAAGCATGAAATATCTAAGTTCAGATCAAAACAGGGGATATAGAAGACATTGGCTTGAGTGTGTCTGTTTTCAGAGTAAATCCGGCACAGTAGTGGCAAGTGGGGCCCATAAAGAGGGGGAGCTGTCAGTTACCTTATTGCAGATGGGGTAAATATTGAGGCTATGGGCAGCAGCATGGGGTGCCACAGGATGCTTTAAGTTGAGAAATTCTCTGTGGGGTTGGACCGCCCACTGACATTAGCAAAATATTTATATTTTCATCTCACATTGAGTGACAGCTGTTTTTTTAAGAACACTATCCAAAAATGTTATCTTTCTCAATGTAAAGATAACTTTTAAAAACGTTTTAAAACATGTTTGTACACTGGAGAACTTACATACCAACATTACATGCAAAATCTTCATCTACTCCTCTTCTATATCATCATTTAGGTCTTTACAATAAGGGAATCATTATTCAATGAAACACAGAACTATTGTGTTAGACAGAATAAAGTAAGAGGATACTGTTATTAAGTAAAAATGCAGTAAATGTACATTATGTATCATGAAGTTTGAATAAAAACTAGAATTAGAGGAGAAAAACAAAATGAGCCCTTCTGTTGTATTTCCCAACTTATTGCTTTGAAATACCAACCATTCAAAAGGTTAATGCATATGTTTAACGTATAGACTAGGTATTGCTGTTGTTTGGTGGAAAGACGTCTGAGATACGTCAATACAGATCTGTATGTGTGGTGTATATAGGTGTGGATCAACCCAGTGGGTCCTTGAGAGAAAGAGAGAGCTGCTGTTTCTCTCTGAAGGTAAACTTAAACTCCAGCTGTGAAAACAGCTCCCGTCAAACCCTCCCTGCCATGTGGCAAATCCAACAGAGCGCTTCTGATACGGTCTGCGATAGTTTGTTTTTTTGCGGCCGGGGGATGTGGATGTGATATCGGAAGAAGAAGGAGAAGTTGGTGAAGTGTTTTGACATGAAACAACACAATGTGCAAGGTTTCATACTGCTGTTCTGCGGCTTTTAAGTCTCTGGTTTGGTATTGACACAAGATAAATATACCAAAAAAACAATGGCTTGAGATGGATGGAAAAAGCCAATAAAGAACAAACTGTCGTTTTCTTTGCTCTAGAAAATAAATAATATATTCGCTTACAGATCCCAACTTAAGAATTGGCTTCAGTTGCCACATTAACTTTGATTGGCGCTAATTTTTAACAAAAATGCGCGGTAGCTTTAAGAACAAGTGGGAACCATTTCTTTGCAAATTGCTGCAATTCACTGAGATCCCCTATAATGATACACACTTAGGAAAACTTCTGGGTTCCTGTTGACTTTGAGACTTTACCTCATCGCTAATGCTGCCAGTTCAACTGAAAAAGGACCAGAGTACTAAACCAACCAAGTAACAAGTAGCTTTGAGATGGAATAGTGCTTACAATATTGAATCCATTCGGAAGTGCACTTCCGAATGGTAAGGTTCCATCTTCAAATATATCCTTGTGGTCAGAGACATTGGACCATTTTTTAAACCAGTTAAATGTTCCAGACAGTATAAGAAGCATAAGAAAAAGGAAGGAATTCTGTTCCATAAACATAGCAATGCAGTGTAATTCCCTGGTATTTGATGAACACCACTTGTTGGATGTGTGACCAATGTTCAGTCAAACATATGGTGACCACAACACTAAAGGGAAGGGAGAGATGCCGTACAGTTCCTAACAGGAATATCTTTCTGCTAACTTCATTTGAAAAATATCCAAATTGATCACAATCCCTGGTTTGGTAGATTTATTCAGTACTGCTCTTGAAGGGGAACCGTCATGCGCACTAGTTTTTAATATAAGAGAAGATTGGGTTTATATTTTCAGTTCCGCTCTTGAAAGGAACCAGTCACGCTTTTATTTTGTAATATAAAAGAAGATTTGGTAGATATATCCAGTTCTGCTCTTAAAGATTACTTTGTTATATAAGAGAGTGCTGCTCTGTTTTGTACACTTCAGCCAGGGGGACCTGGCCAAAAGGGCAGCACAGCATGGGGTAAAACACAATACAAAACAAACAACTCATTCATACGCATGTTGTGTGAAATAAATAAACTTACAAATATATATAATATTGTATTCTGTCGTCATTGTTCTCTATTGATCCAATGTTGACGCGTGTGTGTGTGTGTTTGAGCGTTTGTGTGTGTGTGTGTGTGTGGGGGGGGGGAGTATGTGAATACATGTGTGTGTGTGTGTGTGTGTGTGTGTGTGTGTGTGTGTGTGTGTGTGTGTGTGTGTGTGTGTGTGTGTGTGTGTGTGTGTGTGTGTGTGTGTGTGTGTGTGTGTGTGTGTGTGTGAGAGAAAGTGCGGGATACAACCACATACAGACACAGCAAGTTTTCAGAAAGAACCTCCGTAAGTCAAGTTTAAAGGTGAAGTTAGTTCTTCATGATTTTATAGGAGAACATAATGACATCATAACGTAAAGACAACCCTTGGCAAGCTCCAAAAAAAAGTCTCCCAGCGTTCGCATGCTCAACATGGTTTTTAACTCTAAACCGAGACACACAGTCACTCCATCATACTCTGCCTTGGACTTCAGTCGGCCCCTCTACAATGCCTTCATGGAACAATGCGGTCATTATTGACCTCTGCTATAAATCTGGATGTTTTTTAGGGCCTTCATACTGTTTGATGCTGCTATAGACAACCAGACCTGGCGCCCAAACAATCTGGCTGGATTTAAACAAAGGTCCCTGTGTTACACTACTGCAGTGTTGTCCACCATCTCATCCACAGTCCCCCAGCTGGAGCGTTCTCCCACTCCTGTGTGTGTGTATGTGTGTGAGTGTGTGTGTAGTATGAATGATTTAAACTTCTGCATCCATCAACATGGCTTTTGTTTGTATTTTTTTCTGTGCGTGCCAGAGGATGATTTGTGGACTGCACTAATGCAAAGTGCGAATACAGTTACTGCATTATCCACTATCTCAGACGGAGGAATGGCTTTATCCACCCTTAACGCAGCATCATATTCTGTAGTAGCTCAGCTACTGACTACTTCAAGGTTAATTCTAGTGTGTATGGTCCCTGATATCTGTGTAATGGATGATGATAGGGCTATAGCGATTGATAAAGAGGGAGACAAGTGAAGGGGCTTAATACAGTCATTGCAATATTGGAAACCATGTTTCCTTCTGTCACATTTATCTCATAGTTTCCATGTTCAACACACAGCCTGCAAATGGAAATCTTTGAAGAATCTGTCTGATAGAAGACATGCTCAATGATTCCTCAAATTCCTTCAACTCAAACCGTCTGCTTCTCTCCCATTTGAGTAGCGGGATCTAGTAAGTCCCACACGTTTCTCAGTATCCAGTGCCGTAAAACTCCCGGCCAAAGCCTTGAGTCTAGTCCCTTGCCAATTCAAATACCTGCATGTGCATGCAGTATAAATATCTTGGTGGCCAAGTGTTTCCACGTGCGTGGACACACGCACAGAACCCTTGTTGGGTGATAGCTGTCTCTCGGTGTCTGTGGTTAGGGGGGAATGTGACACGGGCCTTCCAGAATTCGCAGGCCTGCTCTCCAGACACAAGGGGAGATATTCATCGTTCTGCCGTGGTTTTCTCGCCCTTTGGGGTCCTTTGGAAACCAAACAAGCCTTCAATCACGGCTCCTCCTGCGCCTGCAGAGTCCGCTGCCACCGGTGCAGTGAGAAAGAGGTCATAGATACTGTATGTCGGTACACAGCAGGGTAAAGGGCAGACACTTTATGTTACGAATTCTGAACCCAGAAGCCATCAGGTTTCACTCCTGATTTATATCAGGCCTGCAAATAATAAAATCTTTATCCTCATGTGCTCCTAATGAAGTATCTGACGGAAGATTTATTACGTCGTTTAAACATAAACTGACACATAAATTAACCTTCCCCATGCTGTATGCGGTGTGCTGACCAGCTCAGGGGATACTGAATTTATTGCTTGTAATATTCGGTCAAATATCCAGGGGATCCGCGCTAGAGTCATTCCCCGCAACCTCCATTTGACCTCTATTTCCCCTCGGTTTGTCTGAGGGGAAGTGGTGCTCCGACCTGATTGGGCACAGATGTGGCCTCAGAGAGGAACCAGGTGGATTGTGGGAAGCCACCACTGTAAACCTTTACGTTCTGCACTGTAGGACTTCCAGACACCGGCCGGGACCAGACATCAAAGCCGGGTTCTGTATGGGGGAAGCCCCCCCTGGGAAAATAAACGTTCACACACCCTACCCCACCTTATTATGTGCGTCAACAGTGTGCCACTTCTACCTGCTTCAGGAAGTCTCTGCAGGAGAGCTTGAGTTTATGCAGATTGCACTACTGGCACTGGCACCGTAGTTAAGGATCGCTTGAGTTACACAAGGAGTCCAGATGAGCAAACAAACGATCGAGGGCCCAGCCAATGAAACACGTTGTATTGATTGCAGTCCACAGAGGATGGATCAATCATTTGATGGGAGACTGTTCATTTTCAATCAGTTTACATTAGTTTATAATATGCTTTTTATAATTTTTCAAATGACAACATATGTATGATTATTCTACTATTGATTTAATATCTCATGAATATTCTAGTTGTTTGTTTTATTTTTATATTTGATTCAGTTAATCTATATTCCGCCAAAAGAAGTGCATCATCCTCATGAGTGTACCACATTAACTTAATCAAATGTCAAATATCGTGGCAATCGCAGCCGTTTTGCTGCCGTGTTCCGGGTGCCGCAAAGGATTCTGGGAGGGTCGGTGGAAGTGCCGCCGAGGTAGTCGTGGTTGTAGGACATTTCCTTTTGGGGGGACATATCTGTAGAGAAACAGAAGTACACACTGACAACACAGTACAGTACAGTGCAGTACCATCGCTACAGATGCATGTGTAAACAATATCTTTGACATCTGTTGGATTCATATCTATCGTTTTCAGTGCATATGGCTGCCTTGATATTTGGTTGTTTGTCATGGGGCTGACACCAGGATAAGGCCTGCACCTGATACATGTCTACTCTGCACCATATGTAGACGGTGTGTCTGAATGGGGAAATCTAGCAGGGTTAGTGTTAGATGCTATGAATCAAAGCAACTTACAGAAAGTACATTTGTCACTATTAGGTACATAAAAAAAATAAAGAGCCAGTCACAGACTTGTTTTTAGTCGTATGTTCATCCTCTGGTCCTCTGGTGAAACCTTTCCTGTTGAGTCCTCAACGTTCCCAGGAAAGTAGTTCAATGTCATCCTAATTAACGGGCTGGACTTTTATGACACATCCACGGCCAAGTTTGGTCTATTTATAACACTTCTGCCTGAACAGTCTCATTTGTGATGTCACAAGGGGAGAGATTTTGATGTGCTTGAGGTGCTAAGGCAAACGATATCAACCGGACACAGGGGTACTTTTCTTTAACAAGGTTTATTAATAGCACGACACTAAGGTCTCCGAATGACATCACTCTTCAGACCACCTGCTCTCCCCTGTCTGTCTCAGATCCACACTCCACATAGCCCGACGACCTCAGAATACCATTATAATGTCCAAGGTAAAACAGACCCCCCCCTATCTGGTCTCAGGTTGCGACCTAAGCCACACGTTCTGCTGCGCAGGTTTTAAAAATACACGCTCTTTCATTCCCTGAAGGAGAGCAAAAATCTATTCCTCATCGTGCTTCTGTATTTTGTTACCGACTGCTTCGCCAACTCGGTAATGTCCTAGTCCACCCATTTAGCACACGGCTCTGCCGACGACGCAAACACACAGGTCAAATACTTGACCTTATCGCTTAGGCCTTCGCATACGTCGTGTCTGCTTCTGATCTGTCCTGCGGGGTCTAGGGGGTCGCCTGCTGGCTGCTCTGTCCGGCGGTCGGACCACTCCTAGACAGTTCTCTTGGCGCTGGTCTCCCATGGACCGTCTCTGCTCTGTGTGGGGGTACTTCAAGACCCTCTGTCAAATATGACAGGTATCTAAGGCGCGATCGAACTTCAGCTCAAAGGGAACTGTTGTCCCCTCTGTTCGTTTTTCTAAGACAGCGGGCAGATCTTTTTACTCCTTCCCGTCCGCTCCGATCTCACTGAGCACACAGAGATCCTCGAGGGCATTTTGGTCTACTGACAGGAATGAGGGCGCAAGAGCCTGTCAATCAATATGTATTATCGCTTTGTTATTGCTCTGCCTCTCTCTCTCTCTCTCTCTCTCTCTCTCTCTCTCTCTCTCTCTCTCTCTCTCTCTCTCTCTCTCTCTCTCTCTCTCTCTCTCTCTCTAAATATACATAATCTCTATCGTTATCTATGTGACTGTGTGTGCATGTGTTTGTGTGTGTGTGTGTGTGTGTGTGTGTGTGTGTGTGTGTGTGTTTGTCTGTCTCTCCCTTTCTCTTTAATTCTAAAACATACCCTCTCTATGTGTATGTGTGTATGTGTGTGTGTGTGTGTGTGTGTGTGTGTGTGTGTTTGTGTGTGTGTGTGTGTGTGTGTGTGTGTG